>NC_069505.1:41752694-41757694 GCF_027579735.1 Bombina bombina | reverse complement strand
AAGCTTTATTTTTGAAAGCCCAGGAAGAGGAGACAGCCCTAGTGGAATGAGACAAAATTCTCTCAGGAGGCTGCTGTCCAGCTGTCTCATAAGCTAAACGTAAAACACTTCTTAACCTGAGGGAAAGCGTAGTAGAAGTGGCCTTCTGACCTTTACGCTTTCCAGAGAAAACAACAAACAAGTCAGAAGATTGCCGAAAATATTTAGTGGCTTGAAGGTAAAATTTAAGAGCATGCACAACATCCAGGTTATGCAAAAGACGTTCCTTATGGGAGGAAGGATTAGGACAAAAAGAAGGAACAACAATTTCCTGATTAATGTTTCGATCCGACACCACCTTCGGGAGAAAATCCAACTTAGTACGAAGAACCACCTTATTTGCATGAAAAATAAGGTACGTTGAATCACACTGTAGAGCCGAAAGCTCAGAAACTTTGTGAGCGGAGGAAATAGCAAGAAGAAACAAAACCTTCCAAGATAGCAATTTTATATCAACAACATGCATCGGCTCAAACGGAGCCTGCTGCAAAACTTTAAGAACAAGGTTAAGGCACCAAGGAGTAGCAACAGGTTTAAACACAGGCCTGATTGTGACCAGGGCCTGAACAAAAGCTTGAACATCTGGTAAATCTGCCAGACACCTGTGCAAAAGAATAGTCAGTGCAGAAATCTGACCCTTCAGAGTACTGACTGACAAACCTTTCTCTAGGCCATCCTGAAGAAAAGATAAAATGTGGGGAATCCTCACCCGGCTCCAGGAGAGACCCTTAGATTTGCACCAATAAAGGTATTTACACCATACCTTATGGTAAATCTTGCGAGCAACAGGTTTACGAGCCTGAAGCATGGTATCAATGACCGCCTCAGAAAAACCACGTCTAGTCAAAACTAGGCGTTCAATCTCCAAGCAGTCAGCTTCAGAAAATCCAGATTTGGATGGAGGAATGGACCCTGAAGTAGAAGGTCCTTCCTCAGAGGTAACCTCCAAGGTGGAAGAGATGACATCTTCACCAGATCCACAAACCAGATCCTGCGAGGCCATGCAGGAGCTATTAGAATTACAGATGCTCTCTCCTATTTAAAACGAGCAATGACTCATGGAAGGAGAGCAAACGGAGGAAACATGCCAGAGAGAAGTTCCGCTAGAGCATCTATCAGAGCGGCCTGGGGATCTCTTGACCTTGAACCATATTTTGGGAGCTTGACGTTTTGACGAGACGCCTGAGGGTTATCTGTAAGAATACTTCCTGATGAAGAGCCCACTCCCCTGGATGAAAAGTCTGTCTGCTCAGAAAATCCGCCTCCCAGTTGCCCACCCCTGGAATATGGATAGCAGATAGTAAACATATGTGAGCTTCAGACCACTGCAGAATGCGAGTCACCGCCTTCATAACTCTGAGTTCCTCCCTGGTGGTTGATGTAAGTCACTGAGGGGATGTTGTCCGACTGGAATCTGATAAACCGGACTAAAGATAATTGAGGCCAAGCCTTCAAGGCATTGAAGATTGCTCTCAACTCCAAGATGTTTATGGGAAGAGAGGACTCCTCCCGAGTCCACAGGCCCTGAGCTTTCAGTGAGCCTAAGTGAGTCCATAGTCACAATCACCCAGGAAGGTCTCAGGAAGCAAGTGCCCCGAGACACATGTTCCTGTGAAATCCACCACGAGAGAGAGAGTCTCTTGTTAGGGGATCCAGATCTATCCTCTGCGAGAGATCTGAATGGTCTCTGTTCCATTGACTGAGCATGCATAGTTGCAGAGGTCTCAGATGGAACAGAGCAAAAGGAATGATGTCCATGGAAGCAACCATCAGACCTATCACATCCATGCATTGCGCCACTGATGGATGAATAGCAGACTGGAGAGAAATGCACAAAGCGAGAAGTTTGGATTTTCTGTTAGGAAAATCTTTATGCACAGGGAATCTATGATTGTTCCTAAGAAACACACCCTTGTAGCTGGAACAAGGGAACTCTTTGCCAGATTTACTTTCCATTCATGGGAATGTAGAAAAGACAACAACATCTCTGTATGAGATTTTGCTAGTTGAAAAGATGACGCCTGAACCAAGATGTCATCTAGGTAAGGCGTCACTGCAATTCCCTAGGATCTGACCACTGCCAAAAGAGCCCCCAGAACCTTTGTAAATATTCTGAGAGCTGTGGCAAAACCAAACGGAAACTGGAAATGCTTGTCAAGAAAGGCAAACCTTAGAAACTGGTGATGATCCCTGTGAATAGGAACATAGATACGCATCCTTCAGGTCCATGGTCATCATGAACTGACCTTCCTGAACCAATGGAAGAATGGAACGAATAGTTTCCATTACGAAGGACGGAACTCTGAGGAATTTGTTGAGGCACTTTAGGTCTAGAATGGGACGAAAAGTTCCCTCCTTTTTGGGAACCACAAAGAGATTTGAATAGAATCCTTGTCCCTGTTCCTCTACAGGAACTGGAACAATTACTCCCAGGGAGGATAGGTCCTCTAGGCAGTTTAAGAAGGCCTTCCTCTTTACTGGGTTTGTGGATAGCTTTGACATGAGAAATCTGCTCCTTGGAGGGCAAGACTTGACTCCTATTCTGTAACCCTGGGATACTATGTCCACAGCCCACGGATCTGGGACATTGCGTATCCCAAAAAAAAGAGAAAGCCTGCCCCCCACTTGACCCAAAATTGGATCGGGGGCAGACCCTTCATGCTGATTTAGGATCAGTGGAAGGCTTCTTGTTTTCTTCCCCTTATTCCAAGGCTGACTTGAACTCTAAGAGGTCTTGGATTGCTCTGGTTTGGAAGAAAAGGAGGAAGACTTTGGTCCTTTAAAGTTAGGAAAGGAGTGAAAATTAGAATTCTTGTCCTGAGGTAGGAAAGATCCCATTCCACCTGTAATTTCAGAAATTATTTCCGCCAGACCGAGACCAAATAAAGTTTTACCCTTATACGGTAAAGACAAAAGCTTGGCTTTTGAAGTTACATCAGCCGACCAGGATTTAAACCACAGAGCTCTGCGAGCTAGAACATTGAAGCTAGACATCTTAGCTCCCAGTCTACCTGCATCTTAGCATCGTAGATAACAGAATTAGCCAGCTTAAGAAGTTTGATACCATCTTGGATCTCCTCTATCGTAGTCTCTTCTGATATCAGATCAGACAAGGCATCGCACCAATAAGATGCTGCTCCCGCAACCGTCACAATACTTGCCGAAGGTTGCCACTGTAATCCTTGATGGATGCACATATTTTTTAGGTAAGCCTCTAACTTCTTATCCATGGGATCATTAAAGGAACAACTATCCTCTATAGGAATGGTAGTTCTTTTAGCTACAGTAGAGATAGCTCCTTCTACTTTAGGCACAGTGCGCCATGAGTCACGAATGGAGTCAGCAACAGGAAACATCTTTTTAAAAACAGGGGAAGGGAAAAAAGGAACTCCTGGCTTATCCCATTCCTGAGCTATAATTTCAGACATCTTGTCTGGAACAGGAAAAACATCCACAGAAGAGGGAGAATCATAAACTCTATTAAGTTTAGTTGACTTTTTAGGATTGACAATGACAGAAGGTTCGGAGTCGTCCAAATTAGCTAGAACCTCCTTCAGAAGTAACCGGAGGTGTTCAAGCTTAAACCTGAAATTAACTTCTTCAGACTCTGCAGAACTTTCCCCTAACATGTCAGAGAGTTCACCCTCAGAAGCTACTGAGGTATCCTCCTCATCAGACATAGGGGAGAGGTTGACCAGCGCAGATTTAGAGGGGTCAGGAACCTTACAAGCAGAAAAATGTTTAGATTTCCTCTTACGCTTACCGGAAGTAGAGAAAGCAGATAAAGCTGCAGATACTGCAGAAGTTATCTGTGCAGCAAAATCCCCTGTCAAATAAACACCCCCAGGAGGTTGAGAGGAAACAGAAGGCACTGTATGAAAAACAATTAAGGCTTGGGACAATTGTGGAGAAAGCTGAGGCATGTCATGCACAGCATTATCACTTCGCTCAGAAGGGAGTAACTTGTCTTTAAATTTTAAAGTTTTAGCTAAGCATGAGGAACAAAATTGCATAGGCAGAACAATTTGGGCCTCTAAACATAGTAAGCATTTATCCATTGAAATAGACGGATCCTGTTCTGAGTCCATAGCTACAGAAAGCAGATCCCACTAAAAATGACAAATTTAGAATTTAAATGAAAAATAATTATAAAATAATAATTAAGAAACTAACAAAATGTATTATGCTTAGGGCAAAAGAAACTGTCACCCTGTAAATTAACCTCAGACTGCCTGAGGCTCCTACCATGAGAGGAATTAAAAACCCACTAGTAAGAGAAAGCGAGACTCTCCTGCAGAGGTCCTCTCCTCTTGGCAGACGATCCGATCGTCGAAGAACAAGCCGCAAAGCCGACACTCCCAGACACACTAACCTCCGCTCTGTACTACATGGAAGCGCAGAGGTCACGTGAGCGGCTAGAGAAAGGAAACTGTGCCACATTACAAGTGCGCGTTTTTAACGGCTTAAATTAAAAATAAAAAGTCTTTAAAGTCTTAACCCGTATCCGGGCTTCATAAATAAGGAAAATATATTAAAAAAAAAAACTTAACAACTCTTCAGTCAAGTAAAATAAGGAAAATTCCAAGCATAGCTCTTCATTAAGTCTCTCTCAGTCATAAACAAACATATACAGGGAGTGCAGAATTATTAGGCAAGTTGTATTTTTGAGGATTAATTTTATTATTGAACAACAACCATGTTCTCAATGAACCCAAAAAACTCATTAATATCAAAGCTGAATATTTTTGGAAGTAGTTTTTAGTTTGTTTTTAGTTTTAGCTATTTTAGAGGGATATCTGTGTGTGCAGGTGACTATTACTGTGCATAATTATTAGGCAACTTAACAAAAACCAAATATATACCCATTTCAATTATTTATTTTTACAAGAAAACCAATATAACATCTCAACATTCACAAATATACATTTCTGACATTCAAAAACAAAACAAAAACAAATCAG
>NC_069505.1:41692694-41747694 GCF_027579735.1 Bombina bombina | reverse complement strand
AGGAGAGTCCACAGCTTCATTCCTTACTTGTGGGAAATACAGAAACTGGCCACCAGGAGGAGGCAAAGACACCCCAGCCAAAGGATTAAATACCTCCCCCACTTCCCTCATCCCCCAGTCATTCTCCTGAGGGAACAATAAACAGTAGTAGAAATATTAGGGTATAAATGGTGCCAGAAGAACAAAACCAAATTTAAGTCTGCCCAACCGAGAATTCGGGCAGGGGCCGTCGACTCTCCTCATACAGAAGGAAAGGAAATTATCTGGTAAGCATAATTTATGTTTTCCTTCTTAAATATGAGCAGAGTCCATGGCTTCATTCCTTACTTGTGGGAAATACAGAACCTGGCCACCAGGAGGAGGCAAAGACACCCCAGCCAAAGGCTTTAATACCTCCCAACTTCCTTCATCCCCCAGTCATTCTGCCGAGGGAACAAGGAACAGTAGTAGAAATATCAGGGTATAAATGGTGCCAGAAGAACAAAACCAAGTGACATGAGTGACATCACAACCCCCAAAACAAGATGAGACGTCCCCCAAAAACAAGATGAGACATCTCCCCAAAAGAAGATGAGACATCCCCCCAAAACAAGATGAGACATACCCCCAAAACAAGATGAGACATCCCCCAAAACATGATGAAACATCCCCAAAAACAAGATGAGATATCCCCAAAAACAAGATGAGACATCCCCCAAAAACATGATGGTATATCCCCCATAAACATGATGAAAAATCCACAAAAAAGCAAATTATGCTTACCAGATAATTTCCTTTCCTTCTGTATGAGGAGAGTCCACAGCTTCATTCCTTACTAGTGGGAAATACAGAACCTGGCCACCAGGAGGAGGCAAAGACACCCCAGCCAAAGGCTTTAATACCTCCCAACTTCCTTCATCCCCCAGTCATTCTGCCGAGGGAACAAGGAACAGTAGTAGAAATATCAGGGTATAAATGGTGCCAGAAGAACAAAACCAAATTTAAGTCCGCCCAACGGAGAATACGGACGGGGGACGTGGACTCTCCTCATACAGAAGGAATCTGGTAAGCATAATTTATGTTTTCCTTCTTAAATATGAGCAGAGTCCATGGCTTCATTCCTTACTTGTGGGAAACATATACCCAAGCTCTAGAGGACACTGAATGAAAAAAGGGAGGGTAAAAAGAGAGGCGGACCCTGTTCTGAGGGCACCACAGCCTGCAAAACCCTGTCTCCCAAAAGCTGCTTCTGCCGAAGCAAAAATGTAAAATCTTGAAAAGGTATGTAAGGAAGACCAAGTAGACCCCCTACAATCTAATCCATAGAGGTCTCATTCTCAAAAGACCTAAGTGGAAACCACGGCTTCAGTTGAAGGAGCCTTCATGCTCCAAGGAGGCTTTTGTCCCGCTGACTCATAAGCTAAGTGAGTAACGCTCCTCAACCAGAAAAACAAAGAAGCGGACGAGTCTTCCTGCCCTTACGCTTCCCAGAATAGATACAAACAAGGAAAAAGTCTGACGAAACACCCTTGTAGCCTGAAGATAGAACTTCAAGGCCCGAACCACATCCAAGTCCTGAAATAACCGCTCCTTATTAGAGCAGGATTAGGACACAAGGAAGGAACCACAATCTCCTGATCAATGTTGTGATCTGAAACAATCATAGGAAGAAAACCTAACCCAGTTAAGAAGAATAGCCTTAGCCGCATAACAAACTAGGTAAGGAAACTCACAATGCAAGCAGCCATCTCAGAAACTCTGTGCGTCGAAGCAATAGACAGTAGAAAAAGAACCTTCCAAGACAGAAATTTTTTATATCAACACCATAAGCCCAAACAAAGCCTTCTGCAAAACTTAGAACAAGATGTAGTCAAAAGAGGAGCACTAGATCTAAACACAGGTCTGATCTAGTCAAAGCCTCAACCAAAGATTGGACATCTAGAAGCTCAGTGAGCCTCTCGAGCAGTAAAAAGACAAGGCCGAAAACTGTCCCCTAAGGGAGCCAACCAAAAAGGCCCTTCTCCAGAGCATCCTTAAGAAAAGGAAGGATCCTGGAAAACCTGGCCTTATGCCAGGGGAATCCCCGCTTTTCATACCAGAAAAAGTAGGTTCTGCACCCCTTATGATGGATGCTTTTTAGATAAAACCATAGTATCCACAATCCTTTAAGAAAAACCTCTCATGGCTAAGACTAAGCGTTTCAATTCCACGCAGTCAGCCTCAGAGAATCCAGATTGTGAAAAACACAAAAGCCCTGTAACAAGGTCCATGGAGGAGAAGCTCCTAAACTGCGATACAACTCGTAGATATAAACGGAGCAAACCGTCTCCCTGATGCCTGCTCCTGCTAGGATCAAACAATCTACAACAAAGCGTGACATGACCGAAAGAGAAGAAGGTTAAAAAGAAACCTCAAAATAATGCTAGATGCATATTCTGGATAAAAAGGCAGGAAACCCCACCTGGGATCAAACCCACCTTCTGCTACAGAAGTGGTGGAGCTAACACTGACGCCTTGAACTCTTGATTATCTTCCCCATCAGATACAAACATTCGAGCAGGGTATGATGGTAGGGGACATCCGATCCTGAGGAGTACGCTCATAGAGAGGGTCGCTGGCAATGAGTCAAAGTGGGCCTCCGCCCACCATCAACACATGACCCCCCCCGTTTAGCAGGAGGAACTCTCCTCCAAAAAAAGATCTCCCTATTGAGAGGTCCCATCTGGTATGAACCCAGAAGACCAAATCCTCCAAGCAGAATGCTCGCTGAGGAACCAAAGGAATAATTGGAAGAAAACTCCCAACCCACGGACCACCCTAGGTCACTCTCTCCCCACGGACAAGGAAGCAACAAAGTCAAAACCACCCCGGAAGAGCTTAAGAGAAAAGTTTCTCAGGACAGGGAGATCTGAACACTGGATTGATTTCCTCCATGTAAGTCTGTTAAGACAGATACACCAACTTCATGCCGAAGTCTCCGGCTCGGCTGTGTATATCACTCTCCACCCCTGCGTCAACGAAGACCAGAAGGGGGACTGGAGGGCATAACCCGATGGGTAAAGATCGCAAGATTTTAGGAAAAATTCCTGTCCATTAGACAAAACAGTATCCAAGATCCACCCTGGTGTCTACACCAGCAACTTCGGTCTAGATCCAACTTTGAGGTTTGAAAAGACACGATAAAAACCAAAAAGATCAATTAGCAGACGAAGGTAAGAAACCCATAAAAGCAGAGACTCGGGAACTACTGTAAAATCTGTAAGCAGGATACGGCCACCTTAACCCCCAGATTCCAAGAAGGAAACCTAGGATCAGGACGAGGTTTACTGTAGGATACGGTTCCTAAGAACCGGTTTGCTCAAAAAGGATGAACCAGGAAGGACATCCTTCTTCCTAACCAAAGGAAGGGAGAACCTTACATTCTCCAACGAAAAGAAGAATTAATCAGCTCCGCAAAAGATACCAGGACAATGACTCCAAAAGTCACTTGAAAAACAAACAAACTTCCCTTTCTCTGAGAAGACAATTGCCCAGAAAGGAGCCTAGTTCCGGCCTCTAGGACCTCTAGGACCCCTAGATCTATATGATCCAGTATCAAGCACCCACCCCAGATAAACCTAAACAGGTCCAGCCTGTTAACTAGGATAGATGGGCCTGCTGTACCTGGGCCAGAATCTAGAAGAAAAAACTCCTTCTCCTAAGTCGAAAGAAGGAACAGTCCTAACTAGTATCCACAGGTCCTGCTTGTCATCTAGGATACAACGTATCTTCTGGAACACTCCCAGGCTAAAACTAATGTTTTTAAGTTCCAGCAAAGCTAGAACAACTGAATAATCAAATTAAATAAATTAAACTCTGAGGCTTAAAAATTTCCTATAAAATATCGGGAAAGCTATCACCCCGAGCAGAAATCTATAAGCTTCCACTGGAATTCTCCAACAATCTCGACCATCAAAGTCGATAGTATCAAAAATCCCATGTGACGAAACGTCTTTCTAAGAAGAGTTTCTAAAACAATCCAGAGCTTGAAAAAACCAAAAACTATCCGGAACAGAATAGCAAGGAAAAAGGCAAGCATCCACAGAGATAAGCTGAGAAGGAGTGTGTAAATAAAAACAGGTCCTGTCTGTCATACAACACAACCCCCCATAGAGCTCGGAACTGGGATTCTAAATAAACGATAAAAAAAAAAGTAAAACAAGATGAAAAGGAATATCACCATCCTCCACTCGTCTTAGTTAAGATTGTTAACTGATTTAGAGGACCGAGATTCAACTGACGGAGCAGTACTGGAAACCTCTAACATCGCCAAAACATCTCTCAGAAGTAAACACAGGCGTGCCAATCTAAATCTAAATCAGTGTTAATTTTGTTGAATAAAACTAGCCTAAAATGAGTATAAAACTAAAGAAATTCTGATGACTAAAATACGACTAAAACTAAAATGGAATTTTAGTCAAAAGACTATGACTAAAACTAAATCAAAATTACATTTTAGTCGAAAGACTATGACTAACACTAAATCAAAATTTGCTGACAAAAACATTTCATTATATTAGATTAGATTAGATTTGTTTATTGTCATTGTACAGAGTAAAAAACAGAGACAACAAAATTGTAGTTGAATATCTAACCTATCCATAACACAAGGTAGTACTATAATGGTAAATCTGACAAAGGACGATAAAATCAAGTGACTTGTGCAAAAAGTTTTCATACCACAAAATATGTAAAGTGCAATATGCAAGAGAAAAAAAATATTTCTATACCACAAAATATATAAAATACAATATGCAAGAAAATGGTTTCAATACTAAGAAGTATATAAGGTGCATGTAATAGTGAATAATGAATGAATAAGTAAATAGATGGGTACTATGTGTAAATATACATTGTATAATGTGAGGTGAATCATTTCAGACTCATGCAAGGTGTTATAATCAATCCATATCTAATTACTGCGCTTTTGTCAAATTACGAAACTTAATTTTATTAAATTTTAAGATAAAGACATGTTATATACCACAACAGCTAAATCTGTATTGCATGTTCAAACCTTAATACCATAAATAAAAACAGGTTAATAAACCTTTACTCCAGGAGTATATAATGAGTTTGGAAGTTCTAGAGAAGTGCTAATATCGTTGCTGAAATTTTTTGAATCTGTGAACAATTAATTCATTCTTCCTATATAAATAAGCATAACCCACCAGTATGTGTTTAAGTTATGCTGTGCCTGTGCTAGCTGCACAAACGTTTTGTTGTGTTAAGTAACTTGATACTTGTTTTAATTATTAACAGAGAACTGTTAAAGTTTTTGTATTTGTATCTTCTATCAGATATTATAGATCAACATCCCAATATAATATATAAAAAAACTAAAAATCTAAAAAGTATATTAGCACCTAGCCAGTTTAATAAAACTATAAAATCAAAAGAACAAGACCTACTAGGCAATAAGTTACATGGTTTTTTCCATGTAATAGCTGCAAAAAAAGATAAGGAAGTGATATCCTCTAACAATAACTTTAAACACCGTATAAGAGAGACAATTAGATGCTCAGATACAAATATAATTTATCTAATACAATGCCAATGCAAATTACAATATTTAGGACAAACTAGTAGGCCTCTACACGATAGAATAAGAGAACATCTCTCAAACATAAAACGTGGTAATTGCAAACATCTTCTTTCCAAACACTTTACAGAAATACATCATAAAAAACCAATAGGATTCCAATATTGGGGCATAAAAAAAGTACTGAACAACAGAGGAGGAGACATGGAAAAAATCTTACTGCTGAAAGAAGCAGAACTAATATTCAAATTCAACACATTGACACCTAATGGCCTCAATGCAGACTTAATTTAAACCCATTCATATAGACTTATTTCAGACAAACTGCAAATTTGACACTAAATAATCATCCATTCAATAGTGTCGATTAGCCCATATCCTGATAGGTTTCCTATAACCATCAGAATACAGTAATCTCTCCCTTTTCATCTCTCCCATAACATTACACACCTAATTGAACGTATAGAATTATATTGATCTTTACCATTTGACTTAGGGAGATCTATATAGTTATGATAGCACTATCCCTATTATCACACGCACCCCATTATCTCATGGAACCTACTATCTCATATCAACCACAGATACATGAAGTAATTGAGAATATATTTAATAAGTTATTGAGAAAATATATATTTTTTATAATGTATGTATAGATAATGTCTATATTATACAAGTTCACATTTGCCTTAATTGATAATCATTTATATAATGCAACGGATAGCCTAGCATATTAGTCTATAATTTCACACATTCCATATTGCATTCCCTTTTCAATAATATTCCAATGTATTACTATTATGTTACTATATCTTTTCCACAGTCTTGCTTGATTGAAACGTATTCATTCATTTTTAATAATACTCCAATGTATTACCACTTTTTATTAGCATTATACATAGACACATAGCAATTTAAAACACCAAGTTTGATTGATTCGTATTCCCTCTGGGAGGAGTTCCCCACGCCCACGGAACTACAAAAACATAATTTATGCTTACCTGATAAATTTATTTCTCTTGTAGTGTATTCAGTCCACGGGTCATCCATTAATTATGGGATATTCTCCTTCCCAACAGGAAGTTGCAAGAGGATCACCCAAGCAGAGCTGCTATATAGCTCCTCCCCTCACATGTCATATCCAGTCATTCGACCGAAACAAGACAAGAAAGGAGAAACCATAGGGCGCAGTGGTGACTGGAGTTTTAATTAAAATTTAGATCTGCCTTAAAAAGACAGGGCGGGCCGTGGACTGAATACACTACAAGAGAAATAAATTTATCAGGTAAGCATAAATTATGTTTTCTCTTGTTAAGTGTATTCAGTCCACGGGTCATCCATTACTTATGGGATACCAATACCAAAGCTAAAGTACACGGATGATGGGAGGGACAAGGCAGGAACTTTAAACGGAAGGAACCACTGCCTGTAGAACCTTTCTCCCAAAAACAGCCTCCGAAGAAGCAAAAGTGTCAAATTTGTAAAATTTTGAAAAGGTATGCAGCGAAGACCAAGTTGCAGCCTTGCAAATCTGTTCAACAGAGGCCTCATTTTTAAAGGCCCAGGTGGAAGCCACAGCTCTAGTGGAATGAGCTGTAATTCTTTCAGGGGGCTGCTGTCCAGCAGTCTCATAGGCTAAACGTATTATGCTACGAAGCCAAAAGGAGAGAGAGGTAGCCGAAGCTTTTTGACCTATCCTCTGTCCAGAGTAAACGACAAACAGGGAGGAAGTTTGACGAAAATCTTTAGTTTCCTGTAAATAGAACTTCAGGGCACGGACTACGTCCAGATTATGCAAAAGTCGTTCCTTCTTTGAAGAAGGGTTAGGACACAATGATGGAACAACAATCTCTTGATTGATATTCCTGTTAGAAACTACCTTAGGTAAGAACCCAGGTTTAGTACGCAGAACTACCTTGTCTGAATGGAAAATCAGATAAGGAGAATCACAATGTAAGGCAGATAACTCAGAGACTCTTCGAGCCGAGGAAATAGCCATCAAAAACAGAACTTTCCAAGATAACAGCTTAATATCAATGGAATGAAGGGGTTCAAACGGAACACCTTGAAGAACTTTAAGAACTAAGTTTAAGCTCCACGGCGGAGCAACAGTCTTAAACACAGGCTTAATCCTAGCCAAAGCCTGCCAAAAAGCCTGAACGTCTGGAACTTCTGCCAGACGTTTGTGTAGAAGAATAGACAGAGCAGAAATCTGTCCCTTTAACGAACTAGCAGATAAGCCCTTTTCTAAACCCTCTTGTAGAAAAGACAATATCCTAGGAATCCTAACCTTACTCCATGAGTAACTCTTGGATTCGCACCAATATAAATATTTATGCCATATCTTATGGAAAATTTTTCTGGTAACAGGTTTCCGAGCCTGTATTAAGGTATCAATAACCGACTCCGAGAAGCCACGCTTTGATAGAATCAAGCGTTCAATCTCCATGCAGTCAGCCTCAGAGAAATTAGATTTGGATGGTTGAAAGGACCCTGAATTAGAAGGTCTTGCCTCAGAGGCAGAGACCATGGTGGATAGGACGACATGTCCACTAGGTCTGCATACCAGGTCCTGCGTGGCCACGCAGGCGCTATCAGAATCACCAATGCTCTCTCCTGTTTGATCTTGGCAATCAGCCGAGGAAGCAGCGGAAATGGTGGAAACACATAAGCCATGTTGAAAACCCAAGGGGCTGCTAGAGCATCTATCAGCGCCGCTCCCGGGTCCCTGGACCTGGATCCGTAACAAGGAAGTTTGGCATTCTGGCGAGACGCTATGAGATCCAGTTCTGGTTTGCCCCAACGATGAATCAGTTGAGCGAAGACCTCCAGATGAAGTTCCCACTCCCCCGGATGAAAAGTCTGGCAACTTAGAAAATCCGCCTCCCAGTTCTCCACGCCTGGGATATAGATCGCTGACAGGTGGCAAGAGTGAGACTCTGCCCAGCGAATTATCTTTGAGACTTCCAACATCGCTAGGGAACTCCTGGTTCCTCCTTGATGGTTGATGTAAGCCACAGTCGTGATGTTGTCCGACTGAAATCTGATGAACCCCAGTGTCGCAAACTGAGGCCAAGCTAGAAGAGCATTGAATATTGCTCTTAATTCCAGGATATTTATTGGGAGGAGTTTCTCCTCCTGAGTCCACAATCCCTGAGCCTTCAGGGAGTTCCAGACTGCGCCCCAACCTAGAAGGCTGGCATCTGTTGTTACAATCGTCCAATCTGGTCTGCGAAAGGTCATACCCCTGGACAGATGGACTCGAGAAAGCCACCAGAGAGGAGAATCTCTGGTCTCTTGATCCAGATTTAGTAGAGGGGACAAATCTGAGTAATCCCCATTCCACTGACTCAGCATGCATAATTGCAGCGGTCTGAGATGCAGGCGCGCAAATGGTACTATGTCCATTGCCGCTACCATTAAGCCGATTACTTCCATGCACTGAGGTACTGACGGGTGTGGAATGGAATGAAGGGCACGGCAAGCATTTAGAAGTTTTGATAACCTGGACTCCGTCAGGTAAATTTTCATCTCTATAGAATCTATAAGAGTCCCTAGGAAGGGAACCCTTGTGAGTGGTAATAGAGAACTCTTTTCCACGTTCACCTTCCACCCATGCGACCTCAGAAATGCCAGAACTATCTCTGTATGAGACTTGGCAATTTGAAAACTTGACGCTTGTATCAGAATGTCATCTAGGTACGGAGCCACCGCTATGCCTCGCGGTCTTAGCACCGCCAGAAGTGAGCCCAGAACCTTTGTAAAAATTCTCGGGGCCGTAGCTAACCCGAAGGGAAGAGCTACAAATTGGTAATGCCTGTCTAGAAAGGCAAATCTTAGGTACCGATAATGATCTTTGTGAATCGGTATGTGAAGGTAGGCATCCTTTAAGTCCACTGTGGTCATATTCTGACCCTCTTGGATCATGGGTAGGATGGTTCGAATAGTTTCCATTTTGAATGATGGAACCCTTAGGAATTTGTTTAAGATTTTTAGGTCCAAGCTTGGTCTGAAGGTTCCCTCTTTCTTGGGAACCACAAACAGATTTGAGTAAAATCCTTGCCCATGTTCCGTCCGCGGAACTGGGTGGATCACCCCCATTAGTAAGAGGTCTTGTACACAGCGTAGAAACGCCTCTTTCTTTATTTGGTTTGCTGATAACCTTGAAAGATGAAATCTCCCTTGTGGAGGAGAAGCTTTGAAGTCCAGAAGATATCCCTGAGATATGATCTCCAATGCCCAGGGATCCTGGACATCTCTTGCCCAACCCTGGGCGAAGAGAGAAAGTCTGCCCCCCACTAGATCCGTTTCCAGATAGGGGGCCCTCTCTTCATGCTGTCTTAGGGGCAGAAGTAGGTTTTCTGGCCTGCTTGCCCTTGTTCCAGGACTGGTTAGCTTTCCAGCCCTGTCTGTAACGAGCAACAGTTCCTTCCTGTTTTGGGGCGGAGGAAGTTGATGCTGCTCCTGCCTTGAAGTTACGAAAGGCACGAAAATTAGACTGTTTGGCCTTTGATTTGGCCCTGTCCTGAGGAAGAGTATGACCCTTACCTCCAGTAATGTCAGCAATAATTTCTTTCAAGCCGGGCCCGAATAAGGTCTGCCCTTTGAAAGGAATATTAAGCAATTTAGATTTAGAAGTCACGTCAGCTGACCAGGATTTAAGCCATAGCGCTCTGCGCGCCTGGATGGCGAATCAGGAGTTCTTAGCCGTTAGTTTGGCTAAATGTATGACGGCATCAGAAACAAATGCGTTAGCTAGCTTAAGTGCTTTAAGCTTGTCCATAATCTCATCCAATGGAGCTGTGCGAATGGCCTCTTCCAGAGACTCAAACCAGAATGCCGCAGCAGCAGTGACAGGCGCAATGCATGCAAGGGGCTGTAAGATAAAACCTTGTTGAACAAACATTTTCTTAAGGTAACCTTCTAATTTTTTATCCATTGGATCCGAAAAAGCACAACTATCCTCCACCGGGATAGTGGTACACTTAGCTAAAGTAGAAACTGCTCCCTCCACCTTAGGGACCGTCTGCCATAAGACTCGTGTGGTGGCGTCTATTGGAAACATTTTCCTAAATATAGGAGGAGGGGAAAAGGGCACACCGGGTCTATCCCACTCCTTGCTAATAATCTCTGTAAGCTTTTTAGGTATAGGAAAAATGTCAGTACACACCGGCACCGTATAGTATCTATCCAGCCTACATAATTTCTCTGGAATTGCAATCGTGTTACAATCATTCAGAGCCGCTAATACCTCCCCTAGCAATACACGGAGGTTCTCAAGCTTAAATTTAAAATTAGAAATCTCTGAATCCGGTCTCCCTGGATCAGATCCGTCACCCACAGAATGAAGCTCTCCGTCCTCATGTTCTGCAAATTGTGACGCAGTATCGGACATGGCTCTCACATCATCAGCGCGCTCTGTCCTTAACCCAGAGCTATCACGCTTGCCTCTTAATTCTGGCAATTTAGATAATACTTCTGTCATAACAGTAGCCATGTCTTGCAAGGTGATTTGTATGGGCCTCTCTGATGTACTTGGCGCCACAATATCACGCGCCTCCTGAGCGGGAGGCGAAGGTACTGACATGTGAGGAGAGTTAGGCCTCGCTTCCATTGAGTCGTAATTCAGTTTGCGTGCACTCGCAAACCGTTAAATATGCTGTCGAAAGCAATAGCGTTTAACGACTGTTTCCAATGGCGCGTTATACCTCAATATCGGCTGCCGGACTTCGGCTGCCGAAAAGATTTTCGCGTCCCATAGAAAGTAATAGAAGCCGTTAATCGATAAATTATACCAGGTTTCCATTGAAAGCGCTAACCGTTAATACACTGTCGGAGGCTGTCGATACATTGAGAAATATTACCCCCAGCTCAACTTGGTGTAAAAGAGGAAAATTGTGCTTTTTGAGACCTATTTTCTATTGAAATGATAAAACTTGCATATAATGCAAGTGTTTTAATGTAGAAATAAATTGTTATAAGTAATATTTATTGTTGTCTCAGGTATAGAAATAGTTGAACTTATATTCTGATAGAAATATCAGTATATATTTAAATATAATAATATATGCAAGAACATATCTACAGAATGCAAACTAGACCTATGCCTAGGGCAGCAATAAATATTACTTATATTTATGAAGTGTTAAATATAATTATATTAGAAAATAGTATTTGATTATTAAAAATATGGATAAGTGTTTTTTTATTTTTCTTGAGAGGCGATCACAGGTAAGAAGCACGGACGTTAAACGTAAATTCTATAGCGTAAGGTCGGGTTACCTTAGCAACTAATTGATTTTAAAGAAATCCGACGTCAGATGGAAGCGTTAACACAACGTTAACTTACAGCTACACGAAAAGAGCGACTGCGCGCAACACGCTAATCTTTTCAATGGAAACCTGGTACTAAAATGCAGCCGTAAATTACTTTTAGCTGTCGGCCGCTTCGGTAGCTTACGGCTCCATTTTTAACGACTCAATGGAAGCGAGGCCTTAGTCGGCATAACTTCCCCCTCGTTGTCTGGTGATAATTTCTTTACAGGTAAAGACTGACTTTTATTTAAAGTGACATCAATGCATTTAGTACACATATTTCTATGGGGCTCCACATTGGCCTTCAAACATAGTGAACAAACAGATTCATCTGTGTCAGACATGTTTAAACAGACTAGCAATGAGACTAGCAAGCTTGGAAAATACTTTCAAATAAATTTACAAGCAATATAAAAAACGCTACTGCGCCTTTAAGAAGCACAAAAAAACTGTCACAGTTGAAATAACAATGAACCAAATCAGTTATAGCAACCAAATTTTCACAGTAAATGTATTAAATTAGCAAAGGATTGCACCCACCAGCAAATGGATGATTAACCCCTTAATACCCAAAACGGATAATCAATTTAACAATTAACGTTTTTATCACAGTCAAACACACTGTCACAGGTCTGCTGTGACTGATTACCTCCCTCAAAATGAATTTTGAAGACCCCTGAGCTCTCTAGAGACGTCCTGGATCCTGGAGGAAGAATCAGGAAGACTGTGACTGAATTTTTACTGCGCAAAAAAGCGCTAAAATAGGCCCCTCCCACTCATATTACAACAGTGGGAAACCTCAGTTAACTGTTTCTATGCAGAAATATACGTTAGCCATGTGGAAAAAATCATGCCCCAATAAGTTTTATCATCAAAGTACCTCACAAAAAACGATTAACATGCCAGTAAACGTTTTAACATCCATTTTAAAGGTTATGTAGTGTTATTAATAAGCCTGCTACCAGTCGCTTCTACTGCAGTTAAGGCTCATACATTACTTCAGTATTAACAGCATTTTCTTAGTCAAATTCCATTCCTTAGAAAATTACTTTACTGCACATACACTCATCAGCCTGATACCAGTCGCTACTACTGCATTTAAGGCTGTACTTACATTACATCGGTATCAGCAGTATTTTCTTAGTCAATTCCATTCCTTAGAAAAATATTTTACTGCACATACCTCGTTTGCAGGGGACCCCGCATGCTATTCCCTTTTCTAAAGTTACCCCAATCCTCAGAATGTGCAAGAACAGCCAGTGGATCTTAGTTACTTCTGCTAAGATCATAGAAAAACGCAGGCAGGTTCTTCTTCTAAATACTGCCTGAGAGAAAAACAGCACACTCCGGTGCCATTTAAAATAACAAACTTTTGATTGAAGAAATAATTAAGTATAAAAACTCCACACTCCTCTCACAGCCTTCCTACTATGTTGAGACTTGCAAGAGAATGACTGGATATGACATGTGAGGGGAGGAGCTATATAGCAGCTCTGCTTGGGTGATCCTCTTGCAACTTCCTGTTGGGAAGGAGAATATCCCATAAGTAATGGATGACCCGTGGACTGAATACACTTAACAAGAGAAAGAGCCACTGAACACACAAGAGTATACAGTCTTGATAAAGGCGCACACCTAGCGCTGAAACGCGTAGATATTGACTATCAAGTGTGACTAACAATGGCTCTAGCGAAAGGATGGCAGAACCACAAGAGAACCACTCCCCCTACGACCCGGCTATCCGATTGGACCTCCAAGGACCACGAGTAACACACGTCAGGGTAGGAAGGATTGACCGGGAAGTTCAAACGGCAAGACGCCGACCGGAGAAGAGTATTGCATCCTGCTATATCTCATACGGCGACACGCTGACCGGAGAGGAGCATTGCATCTCGTTACAGCAGAGCACAGAGACAGCCTTCCCATAACCCAAGAGAACACAGAGGAGGTAAGGGATATCGGTAGTCCGGTAAGGGGGAACACCGCTTCACTTTGTTACACTTATGGATTTTTAATCGCTCTGATAAGTGAGCATTTTTAGCAGCAGTATATACTTCTTTGGATATAATTAATAGTTGTGGCCGCAACTTCGTTCCTAGCATTGTTTACAACTTATCATCTCAGAACGATTCCGAGCTACTCACCATTGTGTGATCCTGTACAGGAACTTTTATATACGGACTTAAGTCCCCCCCCTTTTTTAAACCTTTGTTGCTATTTGTATCTATGTATGAATTGTCGCTATTTTATGCCTTTGCATGAATTATTGCCAATTGTGTCTATGTATGAATTATCGCTATTTTATGCCTTTGCATGAATTGTTGCCTTTTGTTGCTATTCCATACTTTTGTATGAATTGTGCATTTACATATGAATTGTGCCTATTTGTGCATATGTCTGGATTATTATCTACCTCAAGCCCAGTACAATTGTTTTAAAACAAATACTGTTTTCAAGTACATTTTATAGTAAAATTACATTAGTCTATCCCCATCCGCGATTGTTCCCATTTTTTAAGAGATTATTAGATGAAGTGTTAAGACCAGCATCTATTCTATTAGAAGTTCACTCCTATCTATTCACTCGCATTTATCCACTGAATCACATACACTCTATACTGAATACAGTAAACGTCACATAGGAATAATACACTGATATGCAAGTATATTAACAACGCAGATTTATATCACAGAGATCTGCAATATTTATTATTAATATCTACAACATTTATTATTATTATCACAGATTGTTAACCACATTTCTTTACAAAGTCACAGGAAATAACCCATTAATTGGGCTACTATTGTATGTACCCAGTTCTTTATCAAAGATTGGTTCTTCACGTCACTTAATATAGATAGTCCCACTCACAGCTCTCCTTTGAGCGCACCCCACCCACTTTGTTCCTTTTCAATAAGTGCAATACAGCCAATACAGTTTACAGGGTTTTTTTTTATATATTTTAAAGTTGCACTTCCGTTTGTATATAAAACTTGGTTTAATTTAATTTTAAGTTTAACCCCTTAATGACCGAGGACGTGCAGGGTACGTCCTCTAAAAAAAGGCAGTTAACGCCTGAGGACGTACCCTGCACGTCCTCAGTCTGGAAAGCAGCTGGAAGCGATCCTGCTCGCTTCCAGCTGCTTTCCGGTTATTGCAGTGATGCCTCGACATCGAGGCATCCTGCAATAACACTTTCTGGCCATCCGATGCAGAGAGAGACACTCTGTGGCCCTCTCTGCACCGGACATCGATGGCCGGTATCGTTGGTGGGTGGGAGCCGACTTGGGAGGCGGGTGGGCGGCCATCGGTGAGATCTGGAAGGAGGAGGGGGGCGGGATCGGGGGCGGAGCCTTGGGGGGGCGCGCACAGGCGCGCGCGCGTGCACGGTGGGTGGCGGGCGGGCGCGTGCACGGGGCGGGAGCGGGTGGGAACCGCTACACTACAGAAAAAAAGTAAAGAGTAAAGTGTATTAAAAAATGAAATAAACATTTTTTAAAAAAAGCATTTAAGCGATCTGGAAGGGGTGGGGGGTTGGTATTGGGGGGGGGAAGCTACACTACAGAAAAAGGAAATTTTTTTAATAAAAAAACCATATTTTCACTAAAATGGGTACTGGCAGACAGCTGCCAGTACCCAAGATGGCGCACATTAAGTCAGAGGGGGAGGGTTAGAGAGCTGTTGGGTGGGGGATCAGTGAGGTTGGGGGCTAAGGGGGATCCTACACAGAAGCATATGTAAATATGCTAAAACAAAATGCACAAAAATGCACAAATTTTCCTTTTATTTTAGTACTGGCAGAGTTTCTGCCAGTACTTAAGATGGCGGGGACATTTGTGGGGTAGGGGAGGGAAGAGAGATGTTTGGGAGGGATCAGGGGGTCTGATGTTTCAGGTGGGAGGCTGATCTCTACACTAAAGCTAAAATTAACCCTGCAAGCTCCCTACAAGCTACCTAATTAACCCCTTCACTGCTAGCCATAATACACGTGTGATGCGCAGCGCCATTTAGCAGCATTCTAATTACCAAAAAGCAACGCCAAAGTCATATATGTCTGCTATTTCTGAACAAAGGGGATCCCAGAGAAGCATTTACAACCATTTGTGCCATAATTGCACAAGCTGTTTGTAAATGATTTCAGTGACAAACCTAAAATTGTGAAAAATGTAATGTTTTTTTTAATTTGATCGCATTTGGCGGTGAAATGGTGGCATGAAATATACCAAAATGGGCCTAGATCAATACTTGGGGTTGTCTACTACACTACACTAAAGCTAAAAATACCCCAAAAAGCTCCTTACATGCTCCCTAATTAACCCCTTCACTGCTGGGCATAATACACGTGTGGTGCGCAGTGGCATTTAGCGGCCTTCTAATTACCAAAAAGCAATGCCAAAGCCATATATGTCTGCTATTTATGAACAAAGGGGATCCCAGAGAAGAATTTACAACCATTTATGCCATAATTGCACAAGCAGTTTGTAAATAATTTCAGTGAGAAACTGAAAGTTTGTGAAAAAATTTGTGAAAAAGTGAACAATTTTTTGTATTTGATCGCATTTGGCGGTGAAATGGTGGCATGAAATATACCAAAATGGGCCTAGATCAATACTTTGGGATGTCTTCTAAAAAAAAATATATATATGTCAATGGATATTCAGGGATTCCTGAAAGATATCAGTGTCCCAATGTAACTAGCGCTAATTTTGAAAAAAAAATGTTTTGAAAATAGCAAAGTGCTACTTGTATTTATGGCCCTATAAGTTACAAAAAAAGCAAAGAAGATGTAAACATTGGGTATTTCTAAACTCAGGACAAAATTTAGAAACTATTTAGCATGGGTGTTTTTGGTGGTTGTAGATATGTAACAGATTTTGGGGTTCAAAGTTAGAAAAAGTGTGTTTTTTTCCATTGTTCCTCATATTTTATAATTTTTTTTATAGTAAATGATAAGATATGATGAAAATAATGGTATTTTTAGAAAGTCCATTTAATGGCGAGAAAAACGGTATATAATATGTGTGGGTACAGTAAATGAGTAAGAGGAAAATTTCAGCTAAACACAAACACTGCAGAAATGTAAAAATAGCCTTGGTCCAAAACGGACAGAAAATGGAAAAGTGCTCTGGTCACTAAGGGGTTAATAAAGATGTTATATATCAAAACGGCTAAATCTGTGTCTGTATTGCATGTTTAAACCTTAATACCATAAATAATAACAGGTGTTATGTTTACTCCTGGAGTATATAATCAGTTTGCAAATTATAGAGAAATGCTTAAATAATGCATTACACTTCAACTAAACCCCTTAGATTTTAGTCGACTAACATCTACTGGAGATTTAGTCGACTAAAATCTACTGGAGATTCAGTTGACTAAAAATAGACTAAAACTAAAAAAATTCAGATGACTAAAATACAACTAAAACTAAAATGGCTTTTTATTCAAAAGACTAAAACCAAGACTAAATTTAAATTTGCCGCCAAAATTAACACTGGTCTAAATGCTAAGTCCTCCACAGTCGGAGGACCCAAGTCAGCAGACTCCGACCCTGGAGGTTCTCCCTCTGAAGCCTCAGAGGGAACCACATCCCCAGAGGACTAATTGGACACCAATTGTCCTTGGGCAGGAGAGCCCAGATTAACCCCTCGCTTGCACGTAGCAGGAATAGGTAAACTCGCTAAGGCCGTAGAGATGGCCATGTGGAACTGCGTAGTAAACTCTGGTGGAAACAAACCCCTTACAGGCAAAGGAGGATCGGAACATGGTAAAACTGCATATGTAGGTACAGAATCAAGGGAACACACCTCACTGGACAAAGAGTCCTCAGAGGCGGATGGCTCAGTGGTCTCTAACAGCTCAACATTGGTTGATGAGAACACTCTATAGCGGCATACGGAACATAATTGAGCGGGCTGGATTACCCGGGCATCCTCACAATATACACAGGTATTAAATTCTGTATCGGAGGGATCCCCCTCTAAATGATCAGAATCCTCCATAAGTCATCTATATCAATTATAGAAAGGAAAAACAACTGGCACCTTATAAACCCAATGGCTGGGGCACTCACCACCTCCTATGACCCAGACAGATAGAGAAGAAGCTCCTCTCCGCAGACACCCGGTCAGGAATCATAAGCGGTGAAAAAAAATGTGACCATTCCCGGTCACATGGTGCTCATGCAGGACCTGCCCCTGCTACGGAAAAAGTGCGCCAGCTTAATATAAAGAAACTGCAAAGCTCTCAAAAAGAAAATAACCTGTATGTTCTGTATCAGCCCAAACGTTCTTACACATAAGAAGTCAAAATCATATAACGAATATGATTAAAAAACCCCACTGTTCAATAATCCCCCTCAGGAGATATTAACCCTTGATTCCATAAAGATAAAGGAGTCCCACTGTGACCCTGTCTTCTATCGTTAAAATGTATGTAAAATAATGAAACAATCTTACCGGAATCTATGCCGTGGAACAGTGACGAAGTCCTTCAAGTTTGGCAGATTGTAGCAGTGCTTCTGACATAGACTTGAGTGAAGAAAGCAGGCAATGAAACTCGTCAACGCTGATTGCTTAAGGAGCCATTAATATGAGTCTGGATGGGTTCGCAGAAAGACTCTCCCTGCATCTCCAGACTCTAACTTTCGTCAATACTCTCACAGAGAGGCTGGCAAGACTACTTAAAACTCCAGTCCCATCTCAAAAGGTACTACCCTCCATAAGGAACTACTCCAAAATTTTCTGACACTTCTCTGCCAACCTCCTGTGATGAAAGGCAAAGAATGACTGGGGGATGAGGGAAGTGAGGGAGGTATTTAAGCCTTTTTCTGACACTTCTCTGCCAACCTCCTGTGATGAAAGGCAAAGAATGACTGGGGGATGAGGGAAGTGAGGGAGGTATTTAAGCCTTTGGTTGGGGTGTCTGCCTCCTCCTAGTGGCCAGGTTCTGTATTTCCCAGAAGTAAGGAATGAAGCCGTGGACTCTCCTCATATTAAGGAAACAAGATGATACATCCCCCAAAAACAAGATGAAACATCCCCGATAAACATGATGAAACATCCTCCAAAAACATGATGAAACATCCCCCAAAAACAAGATGAGACATCCCCCAATAACAAGATGGGACATCACCCAAAAACATGAGACATCTTCCAAGAACATGATGAAACATCCTCCAAAAACAAGATGAGACATCCCCCAAAAACATGGAGACATCCCCCAAAAACATGATGAGACAATCCCCAAAAACATGATAAGACATCCCCCAAGAACATGAGGAAACATCCCCCAATAACAACATGAGACATTCCAAAAAAAAAAGAGGCATCTCCCAAGAACATGATGAAACATCCTCCAAAAACAAGATGAGACATCCCCCAAAAACATGATGAGACATCCCCTAAAAATAAGATTAGACATCCCCCAAGAACATGATGAAACATTCCTCAAAAAACAAGATGAAACATCCCCCCAAAAACATGAGGAAACATTTCCCAAAAAACAGTAAACACTCATTGGCAAAGACCTCCATAAACTACTTTGTGCAAATGCAGGAAACAGTCTTGGTTATTTAGGAATCTGAATGACGAGGCCCAACAAATTGCAGGGAAAAATGACATTGTGGCCCTTGCAACAGACCTACTGCAGATAAGAGTTGCAATCGTCTTCCTTTACCTGTACAACCACATGCACTGGAGGGAGCAGTAAAGTTTCTAATGTGGCATTACACCAAGTAGGGAAAAATAAAGCAAAAGGGGCCACACTATCAAGTTCTGAATGAAAGACCACTGCTCTTTAACTGGTCCACCTGCTCTGAGGCTGTGGACATTAATCCGCCCGATCCTATACGATCGGGCTGATTGACACCCCCTGCGCTTGGCCGCGACTCTGCAGGGGACAGCATTGTGAACTGTTTGTGCAATGATAAATGCTGACAGCATATGCTGTCGACATTCATTAATGTCTGTCGGACATGATCAGCTGAGTGGATCATGTCGGACAGACTGATGATAAATCGGCCCCTCTAAGAAGATTGTGTGTGCTGTGTACATATATGTGTGTGTGTGTAGGGGGGGTTAGTGGTATACAGAGTGGAAGGGAAACTTATACACACACAAGTTCCGAATAATACCACAATATTGTGGAAAATAATCTCATATATATTTTTTTGTTAAATAGTATCTAAATAAATTGTGAGAAAGACTCACAATTTATCCACGTCAAGACCTGTCAAACATTGCTCCTCTACTAGAACATCATTGGTTCAGATCGCCATAGATATGCGCTTAATAAGACATGAGGCACAAATGTATTAAAGGCCAGCCGTTATAAAGGAATATGAAACCCAAAATATTTCTTTCATGATTCAGATTATGAGGCCTACTTATGAAGCCGTCAACTATGCTGCATTCAACGGCACCAATACGCTTGCCTGACATCGCCTAACATTGTGGCCGCAGACCTGAATACCCTCTCCATATTTATATAAAAAGCTGTCAAAAAGCCGCGCACCAAGTACGGGGCGATGAGCAGCGGACTGTTGTTAACTAAACAGTCATCGATCTCGCTGCTATTCGGCTTTTTCACAGCTTTATTTATACCCTGTCACTAAACACCGCCACTATCCTAAAATGTTTAACCCCTATCCCGCCGCTCCCGGACCCTGCCACAACTCTAATAAACCTATTAACCCCTATTCCGCCACTCCCGGACCCCGCCGCAACTAACTACCGCCTAGATTTAGAGTTTTGTCGGTAAAGACCCGCGGTGCTAACGCTGCTTTTTTTCCCAGCGCACCCTTAAGACAACGCTGGTATTTAGAGTTGTCTGAATGGCTGTGTTAGCCTCAGAAAAGGGAGCTTAGAGCCAAATTTAGCTCCACTTCAACCCTCAATACCAGCGTTGCTTACAGTAGCAGTAAGCTGGAAAAACGTGCTCGTGCACGATATCCCCATAGGAAACAATGGGGCTGAGCTGGCTGAAAAAAACCTAACACCTGCAAAAAATGCAGCGTTCAGCTCCTAACGCAGCCCCATTGTTTCTTATGGGGAAACACTCTATGTCTACACCTAACACCCTAACATGAACCCCGAGTCTAAACATCCCTAACCTTACACTTAACCCCTAATCTGCCGACCGGACCTCGCCGCCACTATAATAAATGTATTAACCCCTATACCGCCGCACTCCCGCCTCACAAACACTATAATAAATTGTATTAACCCCTAATCTGCCGTCCCTAACATCGCCGCCACCTACCTACAATTATTAACCCCTAATCTCCCGCCCGCAACGTCGCCGCTACTATAATAGTTATTAACCCCTAAACCTAAGTCTAACCCTAACCCTAACACCCCCTAACTTAAATATAATTTTAATTAAACTAAATTAATTTACTATCATTAAATAAATTATTCCTATTTAAAAATAAATACTTACCTATAAAATAAACCCTAATATAGCTACAATATAACTAATAGTTACATTGTAGCTATTTTAGGATTTATATTTATTTTACAGGCAACTTTGTATTTATTTTAACTAGGTACAATAGCTATTAAAGAGTTAATAACTATTTAATAGCTACCTAGTTAAAATAACTACAAAATTACCTGTAAAATAAATCCTAACCTAAGTTACAAATACACCTAACACTACACTATCAATAAATTAATTAAATAAATTAACTACAATTAGCTAAACTAAAATACTATTAAATAAACTAATCTATAATACAAAAAAAACAACACTAAATTACAGAAAATAAAAAATTACAAGAAGTTTAAACTAATTACACCTAATCTAAGCCCCCTAATAAAATAAAAAAGCCCCCCAAAATAATAAAATGCCCTACCCTATTCTAAATTACAAAAGTAATCAGCTCTTTTACCAGCCCTTAAAAGGGCTTTTTGCGGGGCATTGCCCCAAAGTAATCAGCTCTTTTACCTGTAAAAAAAATACAACCCCCCCAACATTAAAACCCACCCCCCACATACCCCTACTCTAACCCACCCGATCCCCCCTTAAAAAACCTAACACTAACCCCCTGAAGATCTCCCTACCTTGAGTCGTCTTCACCCAACCGGGCCGAAATCTTCATCCAAGGTGCGCAGAAGAGGTCCTTCATCCGGTAGAAGTCTTCATCCAGGCGGCGTCTTCAATCTTCATCCATCCAGAGCGGAGCGGAGCCATCTTCCAAGGGCCGACGCGGAGCCATCCTTTTCATCCGGAGTCTTCTTAAACAATGACGGTACCTTTAAGTGACGTCATCCAAGATGGCGTCCCTTTAATTCCGATTGGCTGATAGGATTCTATCAGCCAATCGGAATAAGGTAGGAAAAATCTGATTGGCTGATTCAATCAGCCAATCAGATTGAAGTTCAATCCGATTGGCTGATCCAATCAGCCAATCGGATTGAGCTTGCATTCTATTGGCTGATTGGATGAAGACTTCGGCCCGCTTGGAGGAAGACTTCTGCCGGCTTCGATGAGGACTTCTGCCGCTTCATTGAGAATGGATGTCGGCTCTTCAGAAACTGTAAGTGGATCTTTGGGGGTTAGTGTTAGGTTTTTTTAAGGGTTTATTGGGTGGGTTTTAATTTTAGATTAGGGTTTGGGCTTTTGAAAAAGAGCTAAATGCTTTTTAAGGGCAATGCCCATACAAATGCCCTTTTCAGAGCAATGGGGAGCTTAGGTTTTTTAGATTAGGTTTTTATTTGGCGGGTTGGTTGTGTGGGTGGTGGATTTTACTGTTGGGAGGTATTTGTATTTTTTTTAAAGGTAAAAGAGCTGATTTCTTTGGGGCAATGCCCCGCAAAAAGCCCTTTTAAGGGCCATTGGTAGTTTATTGTAGGCCAGGATTTTTTTAATTTGGGGGGGGGGGGCTTTTTTATTTTAATAGTTTAATTGAATTCTACAGGTAAGTTTTAATTTATTATAAGATAGGGATGAGTTAATATTTAATGTAATGTTAAGGGGTTGTTAGGTTTAGGGGTTAATAGGTTAATTTAGTTTCTGGCGATGTGGGGGGCTGGCAGTTTAGGGGTTAATAGGTTTAGTAAGTGGTACTGATGTGGAAGGCCAGGGGTTTAGGGGTTAATAACTTTATTTAGTTGTGGTGGGCTCCGGGAGTGGTGGGATAGGGGTTAATACTTTTATGCAGGTGTCGGCGGTGTCGGGGTGGCAGATTAGGGGTTAATAAGTATAATGTAGGTGGCGGCGGTGTCGGGGTGGCAGATTAGGGGTTAATAAGTATAATGTAGGTGGCGGCGATGTCGGGGCGGCAGATAAGGGGTTAATAAGTATAATGTAGGTGGCGGCAGATTAGGGGTGTTTAGACTCGGGGGTTATGTTAGGGTGTTAGGTGTAAACGTAACTTTTATTCTCCCATAGGAATCAATAAGATATCGGGCAGCAGCGAACATAAGCTTTCGCTGCTTTCAGACTGCCATTGATACCTATGGCATCCGCCGCCTCCAGGGCGGTGGATTGAAAACCAGGTACGCTGGGCCGGAATAGTGGCGAGCATACCTGGTAGATATTTGATAACTAGCAAAAGTAGTCAGATAGTGCCGAATTTGCATTCAGAACATCTGTAATGACGTAAGCATCGATCTGTGTCGGACTGAGACCGGCGGATCGTATGTTACGTCACAAATTTTAACTTTTGCCGGTCTGTAGGCTTTGATAAATGAGGCGAATCAAGCTTGCAACAATTACGCTGCGGAATTCCAACGTATTTGCGGTTGTCGGCTTGAAAAATAGGCCTCAAAGCCTGTGATTTTAAACAACTTTCTAATGTATTTCTTTTATGATTGTTTCGTTGTTCTTTTCATATCTTTTGTTGAAAAGCAGGGATGTAAGCTTAGGAGCCGGACCATTTCCGGAACACTATATGGCAGCAGTTTTTGCAACAATGTTATCCATTTGCAATAGCAAATATATTTCCTGTCATGTAGTGCGGCAGAAGCCAACATAGGTATCTCTTAAACACAGAATACAATGGGAAGCAAGCAGATTTGATAATAGAAGTAAACTTTTTAAAAATGGTTTGTTCTGAATCACAGAAGTACATTTTTGTGTTTTTTCATATCCCTTTAATGAGATATAAAACAAATCTAAGCTACAAATGCTCCTCACAAGCCGCACTAGTGCAGTGTAAGATTGGCACTAAAAAGTATTTCTGCATCACAAGAGAACAGAACACTAGACGGAGAACAGATTACAAAAGGATGCTTTTCTTCATAACCAGTGTGAATTTGAGAGCTGTCCCTCTCCATGGGGTGATTATTACATGAAAATACAGCGTCTCTTTCAAGAATGGAGGAGGGACATTTTTCTTTTCATCTACGGAGCAGAAGCTGCAATGTGCAGGCACACAGATAAATATCCCTGGTTTATACTATTTTATTTAGTTTAATTTTGCTATAAAATGACAGAACTTCCACCCCTTAGAGTTTGTTTCATTAAAGCGACAAACAATGCAAACGTTTTCTATCATGCACATAAATGAATACTAATTAAACTTTCTTTTTTTGCAAGAATATCGTTTATGTTAATTAAGGTTTGATTTTGTACAGGGAGTACAACTGTGCCTTAAAGGGACACTAAACCCAAATGTTTTCTTTCATGATTCAGATTGGAGAAGGAATTTTAAGCAACTTTCTAATTTACTCCTATTATCAATTTTATCTTTATTTTAAAAGCAGGAATGTAAAGCTTAGGAGCCGACCCATTTTAGGTTTAGAACCCTGGATAGTGCTTGCATATTGGTGGCTACATTTATCCACCAAGCAGCAAGCACTACCCAGGTGCTGAACCAAAACTGGGCCGGCTAATTAGCTTATATTTCTGCTTTTCAATTGAAGATACCAAGCGAACAAAGAAAAAATGATAAAAGGTGTAAATTAGAAAGTTGCTTAAAATTTCATGCTCTATCTGAATCCTTAAAGAAAAAAAAATTGGGTTCAGTGTCCCTTTAAAGGGACATGAAACCACCCAAAAATAATTTCTGATTCAGACAAAGCATACCAATTTAAAAAAAGTTTCATATTCACTTCTATTATATGTGTTGCAAAGCTACCTAGGTATCATCTGGATCACTATATGGCAGGAAAAAGTGTTCTTGCAAATGGATAACATTCTTGCAAAACTGCTGCAATTTGGTGCTCTAGAAATGTAGTCACTGCTTTTCAACAAAGGATACCAAGAGAACGAAAAACAATTATAATAGAAGTAAATGAAAAAGTTGTTTTACATTGTATACTCTATCTGAATCATGAAATAAACCCCTTTCATGATTCCCTTTAAATACTGACTGCTCATTGGCTGATTAGCCAAGATAATAGATAGTGATATGGCTTTTTAAGCATAAAAAAAACATCTCAGAACAGAAAGATACATTTAGCAAAACACAATAATCTGTAATAGATTTTAAAATCTCTTTCAGACGCCACAAAGGACAAAAAAGTGTGTCTATAAGTGCATATATAAACAGCATAAAAAATAATTGTGCTCATTCCTTTACCTTCTCTACCACTGTCCTACTGCTACATCTCTTTTGAGTTATTTTGAGGGATTTGAATGCTTTAAAATAAATGATAAACTTAGTCTAAAAAGCCAAATGACATCACTAATATGTGACATGAATCTAGAAATGCTGAGAACAAACATGACAGATTAATATTAATAGAATATGGAACTGCAGAAGAACGGAAATATCTTCTTCGCTACTGGAATAGAACTGGACAGTACAAAGAGTATGAAAAAGGAAACGTATAGAACTATCAGCAGCCTTTTATTATGCAGCATTTTGTAAATGAGACACACAGTGACTAAAGTATTTTCAGTATTTTCAAGAACATTCTAACACACCAGACCTTAAAGGGACATTGATCTAAAAATTCCCATCCCATGTAAAAAGTTTAATTTTACTTAATTCAAAAACAGAAAGGCTGGAGTGCATCCTGTGAAATGCAGAACCCTGCACCTCCTGCATGCTGCACTGTGATCGCTTGATACTTGCAGAAGCTCATTATATCTGCCCCTAATTGGGCACAGTAATGGAAAAAAGATCAAAAAAATCTTTAAGAGGATTTTGAAGGGGTGTGTCCCAGGTCTGCAAAACAATTCATACAGTGCCCTTCACTAATATTTACACTCTTGGTAAATATGAGCAAAGAAGGCTGTGAAAATTGTCTTCATTGTTTAACCTTTTAAACTTTTGTTAAAAAAATACACACAAATATTCTGCTCTCATGCATCAAACAATTAAATATATGTATGACACAATTATTGGCACCTTTTTAGTCAATACTTTGTGCTACCTCTCATATAATGCCTGATGAGGTTGGAGAATACATGGCCAGGGATCTGAGACCATTCTCCCATGCAGAATCTTTCCATATCCTTCAAATTTCAAGGTTGACGCTGGTGGACTCTCCTCTTCAGTTCACCCCACAGGTTTTCTATGGGGTTCAAATCAGGGGACTGAGATGACCATGGCAGGACCTTGATTTTGTGGTCAGTAAAAAAATTTGTGTTGATTTTGATGTATGTTTTTTATCCTTGTCCTGCTGGAAGATCCAACCGCCGCTCATTTTAAGCTTTCAGGCACAGGCAGTCGGGTGTTCATTTAATATCTGTTGATATTTGATAGAGTCAATGATGCCATGTATCCTAACAAAATGCCCATGTGCTCTGGCAGAAAAACAGCCCCAAAACATTAAAGAGCCGCCACCATATTTAACCGTGGGCATGAGGTACTTTTCCATATCGCTACCTCTCTGTTTGCTCCAAACCCACCTCTGGTGTTTATTACCAAAAAACTCTATTTTGGTTTCATCTGATCATAGAACCCGATCCCATTTGAAGTTCCAGTAGAGTCCGGAAAACTGAAGATGCTTGAGTTTAATTTTGGATGAGAATAGAGGCAAACAACTTGTAGTGATGTAGGTGACGTTGGATTGTAGTTTTGGAGACTTTCTGACCCCAAGACGCAACTAACCTGCAATTCTCCAGCTGTGATCATTTGAGATATTTTGGCCACTTGAACCATACTCTTCACAGTGTGTTGAGACAATATAGACAGATGTCCTGCTCCGGGTTAATTCATAACATTTCCATTTGACTGGAACGTCTTAATTATTGTCATAATGGTGGAAATGGGGATTTTCAATGCTTTTGCTATTTTCTTAAAGCCACTTCCCATTTTACTCAACAACCTTTTGTTGCACATCACAGCTATATTCCTTGGTCTTACCAATTGTGATGAATGACAAAGGGAATTTGGCCTATGTGTTACCTCATATTTAAAATATCTATGGGAATATACTTAAAATATATTTTTCTCATATGAATTTATAGGGTTGCCAATAATTTTTTTGGACAAACCTGTGTTGTGTTTGCAACTCTTTGATATGCATGAGAGCAGAGTATTCTTGTGTATTTTTTTAAACAAAAGATCAAAAGGTTAAACAATAAAGACAACTTTTCACAACCTACTTTGCTCAAATTTACCTAAGATGTCAATATTAGTGGAGGACACTGTATTTTACTAACAAAATAACAGTTTTGAATGCTTTTAAATTTTATTTTACATACAGATGTTTTGTAATGCTGTGAATCATGTCTGATGAACAAATAAAAAAATGACCTTAATGCCCATTCAAAGGGCCACTACAGTAATATATATATATATATATATATATATATATATATATATATATATATATATATATATATATATATATATATCAGCAAATAAGTGCTGCATTGCAAAAGATCGGTACACAAAATACGTTTTAAAAAGCATTTAAATTTCCTTTTCTTAGCACAGTTTGTATCTTTTTGCAGACTAGGGACACACTCCTTGAAAAGCTTTACGTGTTTGTCTTGCCTCCTCTACTGTGGTCAGTTATGGTCAGATATAAATAAGCTCCTTTTTAAAATATTGTAGGTTCAGGTTTCAGTATCCTACAGCATCTACTACATCCCCAAAGAGGAACTGAAAAAACATCACATTTAGGGCTAGATTATGAGCAGAGCGGAGTCTGTGCTCCCACCCGCATGTTAACTCCGCTAGACAGGGCCACCATCAGGGAGTGAAAGGGGTGACTCCTGTCAGGGGCCCACTGGGCCAGGGGGGTCCATGAGGCAAGCACAACTATTATTAATTTTTTCTTGTATAATTTTGGCAACCACCAGAGTGCTATTGAGCGCGGGAAATGTCATTACAAGTAGTAAAGCATTAGCATTTGAGAGGATTTCTGAGTGTGCACTAAACCACTATGCACAGTGTGGGACATACTTGGCATCTCAGTTTGTACAGTGTGTGCCTGAGTCCGACAGCAGATCATGTTTATTTGCAGAGTAGGTAGGACTTACTAAGTAAATATTTTTTTATTTCTTTGTGCAATTTCAGATTGTAACTTCAGTGTGGTAGCTGTATGGTGGGGCCAGGGTTTTTTTGGCAATATGCAGCAGTGTATTTATGATTATTTGACAATGCTGTAGAAATTCTATATTTAAAACCATGCAGAAATGTTTCCTCTTCAATACACAAATGGTAGGTGTCCTTTTGGCAAATATGATTTTTTAATTTATATATATATATATATATATATATATATATATATATATATATATGTATTTATTAATTACATTCCAGTTTACTGCCCCTTTATGCAAGGACTTTCCAGATGCCAGAAGGCATTTAATCTAAGACTTTTACATCTGCATAAAATATTATACTCTCAGGTTAAGATTGCTCAGTGTTTGAAATGGGAACTGAACACAAATTTTTTCTTTCATGATTCAGATAGAGCAGCAATTTTAAGCAACTTTCTAATTTACTCCTATTATCGATTTTTCTTCATTCTCTTGCTATCTTTATTTAAAAAACAAGAATGTAAGTTTAGAAGCCGACTTTTGGTTCACAGCTTGGGTTATGCTTGCTGATTGGTGGCTAAATGCACCCACCAATAAACAAGTGCTGTCCAGCAGTCTGAACCAAATATTGGCTGGCTCCTTAGCTTAGATGCATTTTTTTTCCAAATAAAGATAGCATAAGAATGAAAAAAAATTGATAATCGTAGTAAATTCGAAAATTGCTTAAAATTGCATGCTCTATCTGAATCATGAAAGACAAAAATTGGGGTTAGTATCTCTTTAACACTGGTGAGTTTACACTATAGCTGACTTAATTTTGAAATACATAGAAAAAACAAGCCTATATCCTGCATTTTAGTACCACAGCTTATGGTTCCACCAAGACCATATAGAGTACAGCATTTTCTAAATCCATAGGTATAGCTGACCGATGGGAACATTTGTACACCAGAGTTGAAGTGGTTCTCTTGGTTGGGGAAAATGGGGGGGGACCCCAAACAGATGTCAACTTTTTAAAAGTACTTTTCTTCATCTACCCATTCTGACAGATCATTAATGTACAATTTTGAATTCACAGAAGTATTTTTGTTTGCACATTTACAAATATGATTCTTTAAAAAGTGATCTCTTAATTTCTGCTATTTTTTTAATCATACATGTCGCACATTGTTAATTTAGGGGATGGCAATGTGCAGAAATGTAACTCCTGTGAGTGTTTCTGTGGGTGTCTATGTTTATGTCTGTGCTTTTGTTGGTGTCTCTGAGAGTGTATGTACTTTTTCTGTGGGTCTCTCTGTGAGGGTGTGTGGGTCTGTCTATGTGCATTTTCTGTGGATGTCTCTGTGAGGGTGTATGTGTATGTCTTTGCGCATTTTCTGTGGATGTCTCTGTGAGGGTGTGTGTGTATGTCTGTGCATTTTCTGTGGGTGTCTCTGTGAGGGTGTGTGTGTGTGTGTGTGTGTGTATGTATGCCTGTGTATTTTCTGTGAATGCCTCTGTAAGGGTGGGTGTGTATGTCTTTGTGTGTTTTATGTGGATGTCTCTGTAAGGGTGTGTGTGAGTGTGTATGTGTGTGTGTATGTATGTTTGTTCTGTGGATGTCTCTGTGAGGGTGTGTGCATATGTCTGTGTGTTTTCTGTGGGTGTCTCTGTGAGGGTGTGTGCATATGTCTGTGTGTTTTCTTTGGGTGTCTCTGTGATGGTGTGACTGTGTTCATATGTCTCTGTGTTTTCTTTGGGTGTCTCTGTGATGGTATATGCATATTTCTTTGTGCATTTTATGTGGGTGTCTCTGTAAGTGTGTGTGTGTGTGTATGTATGTCTGTGTTTTCTGTGGGTGTCTCTGTGAGGGTGTGTGCATATGTCTGTGTTTTCTTTGGGTGTCTCTGTGATGGTGTGTGCATATGTTTGTGTATTGTCTGTAGGTGTCTCTGTGAAGGTGTGTGTGTGCATATCTTTGTGTGTTTTCTGTAGATATCTCAGTGAGGGTGTGCGTGCATGTATGTCTTTTTGTGTTTTCTGTGGGTGTCTCTCTTTGTGTGTATGTTTTTGTGTGTTTTCTGAGGCTGTCTCTGTGGGTGTTTCCTTGGGTGTATCTGCAAGTTTGAGTTTGTTTGTGTCCCCATTGTTTGTTCCTTTTTAGGACATTTTGACCTTACTACTGATTATTCACACCTTCTTACAGAATTTGACACTAATGAGACCTTTCCGGAAGTCACCAATCCACCACTTAACCTTTGAATTATTGTTTAGGCAGTTCAGGATCCTTCCTTTCAGCCACTGCATGCTGTTGTCATCATAAAGTTGGCATCTTCCTTGACAAAAAGATAATCAGAACTCCATATTTTGTCTTGTAAGTCTCCTTTTTTGACTAAACTATAGTCTACCTCATTACTTGTCAGGTCAACGTAAACAAGTGCTGAGTGTCTGTGTCTGAGTGTCTGTGTGTTTTTCTTTGCGTGTCTGCTAGAGTGTCTATATGTGAATCCTTATGTGTGAGTATGTGTTTCAGTGTATGAGTGTGTCTGTGCGTTTCTGTGTTTGTGTGTTACTACCTTTACAACATTTCCAAGTTTGACTACACTTAAGAATTAAGTGCATATATGTTTTAATCACTTGGTCAAAAATTGCACGTCAAGGGGGGGGGGGGGGGGCTGATCAATGGTTAAATAAGCTTACTTCTAGCGACAGGGCCGCCACTAGAAATTTTGGGGCCCCTTATTTAACCATTGATCAGCCCATAAAATTTCTAGTGGTGGCCCTGCCGCTAGAAGTAAGCTTTTTGCGCGTTTATTACAAGTGAAAGTAAAAAGTTTCCACACGAGTGCTAAACCGACTCTTGGAAAAAGTAAACTTAGAATATCGTGACCATGTTAACGTATTTCCCCATAGACTTTAATGGAGCATGAAAAATGGAAAAAGACTAGCACCCAACAAGTTGCGCATACCCGATCACGTTTTTTTTTTGAAGTGCGCTAACCAGACATGAAATATTAATATTTCACATTCCAATGTTCTTCACATTGCAGAAAATGTTTATTTATTCAAAAATACACACACATAAATATATATACAGTATATATATATATATATATATATATTTATATATATATATATATAATTGTTTTTTGAAAAAATATATATCTATACCTATATATCTATATGAATATATATAGGTATAGCTATATACAGATATATATAAATATCTATTTTAAAATACTTAGAAAATGTTCCACCGTGTAAAGAACATTTAAATGTGAAATATTTACATTACTTAAAATGTATTTATGTGTATATATATGTCTATAAATACATATATACAAATTTAAATACATAAACACATATGTACACACACAGATACTGTGTATATATATATATATATATATATATATATATATACAGGTAGCCCTTGGTTTACGCCGGGTTAGGTTCCAGAAGGAATGGTTGTAAATTGAAACCCAGTTTATAATGTAAGTCAATGGGAAGTGATGGAGATAGGTTCCAGGCCCCTCTCAAAATTGTCATAAGTAACACCTAATACATTATTTTTAAAGCTTTGAAATGAAGACTTTAAATGCTAAACAGCATTATAAACCTAATAAAATAATCACACAACACAGACTTCACTTGCATTTTTCTGCAAACAGTTCTTTCTATGCTTTCCAATCTGGACTGATTTATAGACAGGAAGATCTTGTTCCTTTGAAATCTGCTCGATAGCTCAGGTCTGGTTAAACTGATTAATTTCAGCTTGCTTGGCTTTGCTGCAACACAAGCGGACAGCTCCACCTACTGGCTATTTTAATAAATGCACTGCTTCTCAATGCTTTTCAATAGCAGTCACATGACTGGGAAAAAAGGTTGTTATTCTGAAACGGTGTAAATTGAACCGTTGTAAAACGAGGGCCACCTGTATATATATATATATCAACCTAAGAGCCGACAACACCAGGGCAGGGTAAGATTCGATACCGTTAATAAAAGCGGGGCTGAATCTTCAGACATGGTTAGAGATTTATCCACACACACTGATTCCCTCACCCCACCCCATACCTCACAGTATACGGAACAACCACAAGGACAATTTAGGAGCCCCAATTTTTTTTAGGGGTTACCACGAGGTCCAGAGGGGGAAACATCACAGGCCCCATATTAGGAGGGTGAAATACAAGGCACAGACCCCCCGCAGGGGGTGGTAGGGAATATTGTTATTCATTTGAGTTCACACACACGTCCACTGAGAGTAAACTGCTTAAAAAAGGTCTATCATTTATTCCAAGCCAGGGAATTTCTGAATTAGATCTCAAGATGGATATATTTAAATACCAAAGATCACTCAAAATTAAAGAACACTTTCAATACACTCCAGTGGCCCCCAATACTGTTCCAACTAAATGCAAAAAAACTAGTAGTTTTGAACCCAGTAATTGTAGTCCCACAATCAAAACATTCATTAGACTTATTACACAAGACATGGAAACAGAAAGGGTAGAATCAAATGGAAAAATAATCTTTCCAGTGATGAACAGAAAGCTATCAAATCACTACAATCAGACCCTACACTAATCATTCGCCCAGCGGATAAGGGAGGGGCCATAGTCCTTATGAACTACACCGATTATCGTGAAGACATTGTCCATCAATTAGCAGACACATTGACATATAAAAGGTCAACGTTTGACCCAACATTTCCTTATAAAAATGAACTTGATGATACCATCTGGATGGGATTTACACAGGGATATGTTAGTGAACAAACTAGAGAATTTTGCACTGCTCGATTACCCCTATTTTATATACAATATAGAAAATTCACAAATCACTACACAAAGCCCCTGGTAGGCCCATTGTGTCAGCCAGGGGTTCCCTTTTTTCAACCTGTGGCCCAATATGTAGACACTTTATTGTAACCTATGGTCAAGAACATGAGGTCTTTTCTTTAGACACAAATGATCTTATTAAACAACAAGCCACAGTACAGATACAAGAAGGTGATCTACTGGTTAGCCTTGACGTCAATAATTTATATACAATTATTCTGCATGAAAAGGGACTAAAAGCAATCAAAGAACACCTATTAAAATTTTAAGAATATAGTGGTCCACCAATTGAATTTGTCCTATCCCTGATTGAATTATGCCTTAAGAGAAACTACTTCTGATTTGAAGATAGTTATTATGTTCAACTTACAGAAACAGCCATGGGCTCTAATATGGCCCCAGCCTATACCAACACCTTTATGTCCGAATTTGAGAACCAACACTTATGGTCACACCCTGAACCCTTTATCATCTTTTATAAAAGATTTATTGATGACATCATTTTGATCTGGATAGGGGGTAGGAACACATTAGATACATGGTTCAATAAAATCAACAATACAGAGTCCACAGTGAGATTTAAAATGAATGTGGAGGAACATAATATACACTTTCTTGATGTTTCTATCTTCATCACACAGGATACATTAGGAACAACTTTATACACTAAGCCCACCGACCGCAACTCACTATTTAGGGGAGAAAGTTGCCATCCACTGTCATTATTTAAAGGAATTGTTAAGTCTCAACTCATTAGAACACTAAGGAACAACACAGATAGGGAAACAGGGGTCTCCCAGATAAATTTAATGAAACACAAATTCCTGGAGAGAGGCTACAAGCGAGATTTGGTGGATCAAATTTTGGATGAAGTTAAAGACTATGAAACCTCAGGTGGTGCTTTGGCACAGGAAAATGTACCTATACCTATAATTATGAGCACCACATTTGCTCCAAATAACAGGCAAACGGGTTACATTGTGAAAAAACATTGGTCTCTATTATCATCAGATACAAAACTACCTTGCATTAGGAATACCAAACCAATGGTAGGATACAAAAGGGGCACAAAGCTCAGAGATCTCCTGGTAAAAACTGACCCCAAGCAATGCTATCAATCAGAAAAGAAAGTTAACATCAAGGGATGTTATAAATGCCTTGGGTGTATTACATGCAATTCAATGATAGCAACAAAAACATTCCACCATCCACACAAGAATAAAATTTATAATATTCGGTATTCTATCTCCTGCAACACAACATGTGTATCTACTAATCTGTCCATGTGCTTCTTTTTACGTGGGAAAGATTTGAGGAACCATCCGAGAAAGAATGGCTAATCACTGCCTGGCTATCAGACAAGCCCTTGAAACTGGACACTCCAACCAACCGGTGGCACGACACTGTCTGATGAAATCGCATCCTGTGGCATCCATCAGAATCATACTAATAGATCATATCCCTAAACCGGATAGAGGAGGGGACCGTGACAAGATGCTCTTCAGATGGGAGGCAGAATGGATCTTCCGCTTAGGAACGATACATCCCCTGGGACTCAACTCAGTACCGGAATTTAAGGCAATCATTTAGGTGATGGCACTAGAAACATACCTGGGGTGGTAGGTCTCGAAAAGGGTGGTAACAGCAGGAAAGTGAGGTGACGACACACCTTTCAGTATGCAGTTCCTCCTTACCCTGGTCTGCTAGGGTAAGTATGAATAGGATCTTACATTTGTGGATTCTGTCCATTCCTCTACCCCCTACTCCTGTAAGAGCACGAGTCACTCAAAAGGTCAGTGCCCCCTAATAGCCTATTCTGAGCAATAAAGGTACAATATGATTTTGTCACAATCGGGTCTTGACTAAACACTATCTGATAAAACTCTAACAATAGAGTTAGATTATAGGTGTCAGCCGCTCTGGAATCAATCCGGGATGTAACCCAACTGCTAGCGTGAATTGAAAGCACACGCTAGCACACTGAGAAATATCCAGGACGTGACCCACTCAGGAAGCAGATTAGAAGATAACAAAAATGAATATTGTTCCAGAATGCAGGAAAGCCACAAAGGATAAAACGTCCCTTTAAGTAGTACAAAGAACAAAAAGGAAATGCTCTTACTTGAAGCTTCTGAAAAAGGTCCTCTTTAGCAGGCTTGTAAAACAAAGGAAAAGTTCTCTTTTGCAGCTTGTAAAAGTATAATGTCCCTTTAAGCAGGTTTATCACAAACAGAAAGGCTAAGTTCTCTTTTGCAGCTTGTAAAAGTAAATGTCCCTTTTAAGCAGGTGTATAACAAACAGAAAGGCAAAGTTCTCTTTTGCAGCTTGTAAAAGTAAATGTCCCCTTTTAAGCAGGTGTATAACAAACAGAAAGGCAAAGTTCTCTTTTGCAGCTTGTAAAAGTAAATGTCCCTTTTAAGCAGGTGTATAACAAACAGAAAGGCAAAGTTCTCTTTTGCAGCTTGTAAAAGTAAATGTCCCTTTTAAGCAGGTGTATAATAAACAGAAAGGCAAAGTTCTCTTTTGCAGCTTGTAAAAGTAAAATGTCCCTTTAAGCAGGTTTTGTTTATCAAAGAAAAGGTTTAAAGGTAAAGGCAAAAGCAAGGTCAGGCAGGCAGAAGTCGGCATCCAAATATCAGCAAAAGGTATAGGCAAAAGACAAGGTCAGGCAAGCAGAAGTCGGCATCCAAGTATCAGCAAAAGGGTAAAAGCTACAGGCAAGGTCAGGCAGGCAGAAGTCAATATCCAAATATCAGCAAGTAGGGATTAGGCAAGAGGCTTGGTCAGGCAGGCAGAAGTCGGTACACAAAAGAACAAAATTGATATGGTACTCACAATCCAGGGAAACAAACAAACGGGCCCAGATTCAGATCTCCCGCCGAGATTTAAAGGGCAGGAGCGTAACCGTCATCAGAGGGGTGTGAGAGAAAGCGTCATGTTGCTAAGCAACATGACGTCAGAGGCACAGAGAAGTTCCGGGAGCCGCGGCGACACGGCGATGAACGGAAGCAATCATGACAGCACCCCCTCCTCAAGGACCCCTCCGGGGGACAGGACCAGGTCTATCAGGATGAGTCTTGTGGAAGGTCTTGACCAATATAGGAGCATTTACTTGATGAGCAGGTTCCCAAGAACGTTCCGTGACTGGATAACCCTTCCAATGAATGAGATAATACAATTTGTTGCCCCGCAACTTGGAATCTAGAATATGGCTGATCTCAAACTCAGGATGTCCATGCACCAATAACGGTGGAGGTTTAGAAAAAGGCTTAGAATACCTGTTAATCATCACAGGTTTTAAAAGAGAAACATGGAATACCGGATGGACTTTGAGAGACTTGGGTAAAGCTACCCGATAAGCAGTGGAACATACCTGACCCAGTATTCGGAAAGGACCCACATATCGTGGTCCCAATTTGTTAGAAGGTTGTTTCAGGCGAAGAAATCGAGAGGAAATCCAAACTTTATCACCAGGGCGATATTTGGGAGCCTTCTTCCGTCGAAGATCCGAAAAGAACTTGTAACGTCTAGAAGTTACAGAAAGAATACGATGTATCTTCTGCCAATGTCGAGTTAATCTTCGGGCTGTAAGATCAGAAGCAGGATTCACTGTGTAGGAAGTATGCAAAGGGAATGTCCTAGGCTGATATCCGTAAGCTGCATGAAAAGGAGAAGTCTGAAGGGAGGAATTGTACCGGGCATTATGAGCCAATTCAGCCAAAGGAAGGTAAGAAGTCCAGTTAGAGTGATAATGATCCACATAATGTCTAAGATATGTTTCAAGACACTGGTTTACTCTTTCAGTCTGACCATTCGATTGTGGGTGGTGAGAAGTAGAGAGAGATATAGTAGTACCAAAATGTTTACAAAGTGACCTCCAAAATCGAGAAACGAATTGTACCCCTCTATCTGAAACAATATCTAGAGGAAATCCATGGATTCTTACAATATGTAGAATAAAAAGTTCAGAGAGTCTTTTGGCAGATGGTAATCCTGGCAAGGGTACAAAATGAGCCGTCTTAGTGAACCTGTCGACCACCACCCAGATAGTATTGTTCCCAGTGGACAAGGGAAGATCGGTAATAAAGTCCATGGATACATGAGTCCAAGGCTGGTGAGGTATAGGCAATGGTTGGAGTAATCCTGAAGGAAGTTGGCGTGGAGTTTTGTTCATGGCACATTGTGTGCATACTGAGACGTAATCCTTCACATCTTGAGAGAGTGTAGGCCACCAGACATGTTGTTTGAGGTTTCGAGTGGTAATACTGATGCCAGGATGTCCAGAAAGGGGACTATCATGAGCCCAAAATAAAATCTTGGAACGAAGGCGTTCAGGAACAAAGAGTAAACCATCGGGAGGTTTACAGGACAAAGGAAGATGCTCTTGAGCGGACTGTAATTCTTGTAACCAAGAAGTTGTTAACTGGGCAATGACTTCATGAGGTTGGAGAATGGTACCAGACTCAGGAACTGGGGTATCTTGAAATTGTCTGGAAAGTGCGTCTGCTTTAATATTTTTTGAACCAGGTATGTAAGACAAATTATAGTGAAACCGAGAGAAGAATAATGACCAGCGTGCTTGCCTGGAATTTAGTCGTTTGGCTGTTTGGAGATACAGAAGGTTCTTATGATCAGTAAGTATAGTAAATGGCAAAGAAGTACCTTCCAGCCAATGTCTCCATTCATCCAATGCCATTTTGATGGCAAGCAACTCTTTATTCCCTACGTCATAGTTAAATTCGGAAGGAGTGAATTTTTTAGAGAAAAAAGCAACAGGATGAATCCTTCCAGTCTCTGGTATTCGTTGAGACAGAACAGCTCCAGCAGCAACAGAGGAAGCATCCACCTCCAGAATAAATTGAAACTCAGGATTTGGATGACGAAGGATAGGAGCTGAGGAAAAAGCTTCTTTGAGAGATTCAAAAGCTTCTATAGCCTCAGACGGCCATACTTTACAGTTTTGTCCTTTTCTTGTGAGAGAAGTAAGAGGAGAAGTAATAGTAGCAAAATTCTTGATGAACTTTCTGTAATAATTGGCGAAGCCTAGGAAACGTTGTAAAGCCTTCAAAGAATCAGGTCTTGGCCAATCCAAAATGGCAGAAAGTTTAGTAGGGTCCATTTCGAATCCAGATGCCGATATTACATAACCCAGAAAGGGTATGGATTTTTGATGGAAAGAACATTTCTCCAGTTTAGCAAACAGATGGAATTCTCTTAGACGTTGAAGTACTTTCTTGACGTGGTGCACATGATCTTGGGGGTTCTGAGAAAAAATTAAGATGTCGTCCAGGTATATGATAACAAAAATATTCAAAAAATCACGAAAGATCTCGTTTACAAAATGCTGGAAAACCGCCGGAGCATTGTATAGCCCGAAGGGCATGACCAAATATTCATAATGCCCAAATCGAGTGTTAAAGGCAGTCTTCCACTCATCTCCTTTGCGTATACGGATCAAGTTGTATGCACCACGTAGGTCGAGTTTGGTGAAAATGGTGGCTCCCTGAAGATAAGTAAAAAGTTCAGGAATAAGGGGCAGAGGATAACTGTTCTTGATGGTAATCTGATTCAATCCACGATAATCAATACAGGGTCTTAATCCGCCATCCTTTTTTCCCACAAAAAAGAAACCAGCCCCTACAGGAGAAGAGGAGGGTCGAATAAATCCTCTAGCCAGATTGTCTTTTATATATTCTTCCAGAGCCATGTTTTCTGGTTTAGAAAGTGGATATGTCTTGCCTCGAGGATAGGCAGCCCCAGGAAGGAGATCAATGGGACAATCAAAAGGGCGATGAGGAGGAAGACGTTCAGCTTCTTTTTTGGAGAAGACATCCACAAAGTCATGGTAATGCATAGGTAAGGATTCCGGAGTTTCAACTGTGAGAGCAATAGTGAGTGGTAACTTAGTAATCTTTTGAAGACATTTAGTCTGGCATATAGATCCCCAGGAAGTGAGTTCACCGAAAGTCCAAGAAAAAATGGGATTGTGAATCTGGAGCCAGGGTAATCCCAAGATAATGGGAAATTGCGGAGTGGGAATGACATCGAAACAAATTGTCTCAGAATGAAGTATTCCTACGGTGAGGAGTAAGGGTTGAGTAGAAAACTGAATGTATCCAGAACCCAAAGGATCTCCACTGACCGTAGAGACTGAAATGGAATACTCCTTCTTTAGTAAGGGTATAGAATGAGTAGAAACAAATGTAGAGTCAATGAACACACCTCCAGCACCAGAATCAATTAGAGCTTGGGTATAGATCTTCTTATGTCCAATTAGAAGAGTTACTGGAACAAAGAGTTTCTTGTATAGGGAATGACCACTATTTTGGCTTAACTCAGTTCCCTGGACTAGAGTTAAGCCCTGGCTTTTACTGGCCTAGTAGGACAATCCCTTAATAAATGCCCTTTAAGGCCACAGTACAGACATAAGCCAAGAGTCCGTCTTCTTAAGCGTTCAGTCTCAGTTAATTTTATACTTCCTACTTCCATGGGTTCAGCCTGATCAGTAGTAGGAGAGGCTGGAGTGACTGGATTAGAAAAACGAGGAGCTAAACGAAAAGGAGTTCGAGTGGAAGTCCTCTGTGTTCTATCCTTTTCTTGTTGGCGTTCACGAAACCTGGCGTCGAGACTGATACAGAGATTTATTAAGGCTTCTAAGGACTCTGGAAGTTCACGATACACCAATTCATCCTTGAGACGCTCAGAAAGTCCTTTACGGAAAGCGGCTCTGAGTGCTCCCTGATTCCAAGTGGTTTCAGAGGCAAGGGTGCGGAACTCAATTGCATATTGAGAGACTGGTTGATTTCCTTGACGTAAATCCAGGAGAGTAGCTTCAGCAGCGGATGACCTTCCAGGTTTATCGAATACGTTTGAGAATGTAGATAGAAATGTATCAACATCCAACAGTATAGGATCATTCTTTTCTAGCAAAGGTGACACCCAAGCCAAGGCTTTTCCTTTCATTAAGGAAATAAGAAACGTGATTCTAGAAGAGGCAGTAGCAAAGAGAGTAGGGCTATTTCGGAAATGAAGACGGCATTGATTCAGAAAACCTCTACATTCTTCAGGATTCCCATCATATTTATCCGGAAGAGGTATCCTGGGACTTAGTTGTACCTGAGACTGATTGTTAGGAATCGGAGGAGGTAATGCCTCAATCGGATTTGGATTGGGATTAGGATTGGGAGGTGCGGTAGCAACCAAATTTTGTAATAGAGCAGTAATTTGATCAAGTTTAGTGTCCAGAGACTGCAAGTGAGTGGCATGAGAACCCAAGAGCTGTCCCTGGTGAGCCACGGCCATAGATAATTCAGTGGGGTCCATTTTTATGGCCCGTTTGTAATGTCAGCCGCTCTGGAATCAATCCGGGATGTAACCCAACTGCTAGCGTGAATTGAAAGCACACGCTAGCACACTGAGAAATATCCAGGACGTGACCCACTCAGGAAGCAGATTAGAAGATAACAAAAATGAATATTGTTCCAGAATGCAGGAAAGCCACAAAGGATAAAACGTCCCTTTAAGTAGTACAAAGAACAAAAAGGAAATGCTCTTACTTGAAGCTTCTGAAAAAGGTCCTCTTTAGCAGGCTTGTAAAACAAAGGAAAAGTTCTCTTTTGCAGCTTGTAAAAGTATAATGTCCCTTTAAGCAGGTTTATCACAAACAGAAAGGCTAAGTTCTCTTTTGCAGCTTGTAAAAGTAAATGTCCCTTTTAAGCAGGTGTATAACAAACAGAAAGGCAAAGTTCTCTTTTGCAGCTTGTAAAAGTAAATGTCCCCTTTTAAGCAGGTGTATAACAAACAGAAAGGCAAAGTTCTCTTTTGCAGCTTGTAAAAGTAAATGTCCCTTTTAAGCAGGTGTATAACAAACAGAAAGGCAAAGTTCTCTTTTGCAGCTTGTAAAAGTAAATGTCCCTTTTAAGCAGGTGTATAATAAACAGAAAGGCAAAGTTCTCTTTTGCAGCTTGTAAAAGTAAAATGTCCCTTTAAGCAGGTTTTGTTTATCAAAGAAAAGGTTTAAAGGTAAAGGCAAAAGCAAGGTCAGGCAGGCAGAAGTCGGCATCCAAATATCAGCAAAAGGTATAGGCAAAAGACAAGGTCAGGCAAGCAGAAGTCGGCATCCAAGTATCAGCAAAAGGGTAAAAGCTACAGGCAAGGTCAGGCAGGCAGAAGTCAATATCCAAATATCAGCAAGTAGGGATTAGGCAAGAGGCTTGGTCAGGCAGGCAGAAGTCGGTACACAAAAGAACAAAATTGATATGGTACTCACAATCCAGGGAAACAAACAAACGGGCCCAGATTCAGATCTCCCGCCGAGATTTAAAGGGCAGGAGCGTAACCGTCATCAGAGGGGTGTGAGAGAAAGCGTCATGTTGCTAAGCAACATGACGTCAGAGGCACAGAGAAGTTCCGGGAGCCGCGGCGACACGGCGATGAACGGAAGCAATCATGACAGCAGGCTCTCTAGGATTTACAGTACATATATTCTGATTATTTTTAAGTTTAATATTTTAAGTTCCTCACCTAGAGTGATGACAATGATGGCTAATCATGCATTAATTGCATTTAATTCAGCTGGAATTGAGTAGTTTGGGGTATGAAAATACTTAGACCCCTAAATGACAAATGGGGGAATAAGTTCCAATACCTACTACTCTGGCCGGCTTAATATGATTTAGTGGTTGTGAATATAATAATGACACTGTATTTTAACTTTATTATGTTGGTGTGACAAGGACCGTTTGGTTTACTCTGGTTAACCTTCTACACATAGTAGCAATTGTGCAAGAGATGACTATTTAGTGACGATCATGTGCTAAAACTATTATACCTCGTTTTGCATATTGTGGCAATGTTTATGTTGTGCTTTTGGAATTCTCTGATGTAATGTTTTGTATTTGCTTATACTTTTTTTTTTTAAATGATGGAGGGCAAATACAAAATGTTACTGGATATAAGTGACATACCCTGCCACAATATTTGTACATAGTAAAAAGGAGCCACATAACACTGATATTTATTTATGCTACTTTAATGGGTAACCATGACAACCCAGGTAGCTATGAAAGCACATACAACTGTTGTTGAAACATTAAGATTTTCACTACAGCACATATATTGTGTAGACTATGGCAGCACTTAAAAATGGTAGAACATGTATGGAAGTGATATATTAAGTAACTACATTCATTTTATTACACTGGTTAAGGGAGCCGTTTATTGTCACCACACGTAAAACCGGAAGTGATGTCACTTCCGGTTTGATGGAACGCTCACATGCTTTCCAAACACACACTATTGCCAACATAGGAGGGAATTTAGAGAAACCACACATCACAAAACAACACTATTGGTCTGATATTTAGAAAACACACTGGATGGAGTGAAGTCTATCACAAATTGGGCATTTTTGTAATGATGTCACTTACGATTAGGAATCCCTTTGTAATGATGCACAACACTACACAGAAGGGAATGAATAGTCCCATTAAATGAATCTAGGTGGATGTACCAGAATAGGTATTAAGTAGTGATTGTAGCATTATTATTTTTTACAATATACTTCTGCATAGAAGGACACCAATAAACCGGAAGTAACTACACTTCCGGTTTCAGTGGAACACATGGCGTGCGTTCCACTGTGGAGCATAGGAACTTAATTGATTTACACAGGTGATTTGTACTTGTTTGTAACACTTTGTGAAACACTATTTAAGAATGTAATGTGACACTTTTTCTTTAGTCTGATGAAGGGGTCTGTGTAAACCCTGAAACGTCAATACATTTTAGTTTTTTGACTTACTACTAAGACCACCAGAGAGTGCATTTGTTTTCAACAATATTTATTTCATTTTTGCACCCAAGCTGATGACCCAGGAGGGTGGATTCACTTTTAGGAGTGTGCAATATATATATATATATATCACACTCCTAAAAGTTAATCCACCCTCCTTGATATATATATATATTCATTAACATTATGGTGGAGATAAAAAAATTAGATTAAAATCCTCCATGTCTCAAAATTAAATCAATACAAATATTTGCATAGGAAATTAGCACATCTAGGCAAGATTCCCCGCTTGCTTTTCCCCAGAAATTCTCCATAAGCAATGTTACCAATGCACAAGAGAATTCTGAGTAAAATATGCAAATTTGATATGCAAATTCTACAGTTTTTTTGCTTCAAATACTGTTTTAACACAGAGATCCTTTTAACAGGATTATTGCAGCAATACAGAAATCACTCACTAGACAGCCTGTTTCGTTCTTTTTAGAACTCGTCACTAGGAGATAGATTTCTGGTTGCTGCTTTGGTAAAGCTACTTTCAGGGTTAAATCAAAATTCATTAAAATTATGGTGGAGATATAAAACTGAGATTAAAATCTTCCATGTCTCAAAATTAAATCAATACAAATATTTGCATAGGAAATTAGCACATCTAAGCAAGATTCCCCGCTTGCTTTCACCCAGAAATACTCCATAAACAATGTTACCAATGCACAAGAGAATTCTGGGTAAGATATGCAAATATTGCCTAGATGTGCTAATTTCCTATGCAAATATTGGTATTGATTTAATTTTGAGACATGGAGGATTTTAATCTCAGTTTTTTATCTCCACCATAATTTTAATGAATTTTGATTTAAGCCTGAAAGTAGCTTTACCAAAGCAGCAACCAGAAATCTATCTCCTACTAATGAGTTCTATTACCTCTATAGTTCTTTACCTCTGTGATTACCTTGTATCTATGCCTTTGCAAACTGCTCCCTTATTTCAGTTCTTTTGACAGACTTGCATTTTTAGCCAATTAGTGCTGACACCTAGGAGCTTCACGTGCCTGAGCTCAATGTTATCTATATGAAAAACATGAACTAACGCCCTCTAGTGGTGAAAAACTGTCAAAATGCTTTCAGATTAGAGGCAGTCTTCAAGGTCTAAGAAATTAGCACATGAACCTCCTAGATTTAGCTTTCAACTAAGAATACCAAGAGAACAAAGCAAAATTGGTAATAAAAGTAAATTGGAAAGTTGTATGCCCTATTTAAATCATGAAATTTTTTTTTTTACTTTACTGTCCCTTTAAGTTTAAAAAAAAATGTTTTGGCAAATTAGTTATGTTAAGTTAAATCACTTTTTTAGGATCCGTTCATTTTTTCGGATCCATTCTTTATTCATATGCATTATTCTATTCTGATTTTTAGAATAGAATAATTCATTTGAATAAAGAATGGATCTGAAAAAACGAAAGGATCCGAAAAAACGATTTAACTTATTATAACTAATATGCCGGCGATTGCTGAAACAAAATGATCTATTAACCCCTAAACCAATGTTCTCAAGCATCGCCAACACTAACTAAACCTATTAACCCCTAAACCACCAGCCCCCCCATTGCAACAACCTAAATTAATCTATTAACCCCTAAACCTAACACCCCCTAACTTTAAAATATTTAAAATACACCTTAATTAAAGTTACAATTATTAACTAACTACCTATTTAAAAATAAATACAAACTTACCTGTGAAATAAGAAAAAAACTAAGCTAGATACAATATAACTATTTACTAACTACCTAGTTAAAATAAATACAATCTTACCTGTGAAATAAAACCTAAGCTTACACTAATAAAACAGTACCAAAAATAAAAAAAACTAACACTACTAAAAATAAAAAAATATAAGATTACTAAAAATTTAAAACTACAATTACAAAAAATAATAAACACTAAAATAAAAAAAAATAAAAAACTTTCATTACAAAAAATTAAAAACAAAATTATCGAAAAAAATAAAAATTATTTATTTTCTAATCCCCCGTTTTTAAAAAAAAAACTAAATAAACCCAAAATAAAAAAACCTAATCTATAATAAACTACCAAGGGCCCTTAAAGGGACATTAAACCTAAAAAATAATGTTATATAATTCTGCACATAGTGCAGAATTATAAAACATTATATTAGTGTTATCGTTATAAAACCTTATCTCCCCTTTGAATTTTTTTAAAATATGACAGGTTTTCAGACCCGCTCTCTGTGCTCTTCTGAGCAGGTCTGTTTTTATTACACAGCGCATCGGGCCAGCTGTATAGTCACAGCCCGGCCCGACCGTGCCATAAGACTAAGTGCAGCTCACTCCTGATGTCAGACAGAGCAAGAGCGAGCTGCACTTAGTGTTGTGGCGTGGTCGGGCCGGGCTGCGACTATACAGCTGGCCCAATGCGCTGTGTAATAAAAACAGACCCGCTCAGAAGAGCGCAGAGAGCGGGTCTGAAAACCTGTCATAATTTAAAAAAATTCAAAGGGGAAATAAGGTTTTATAACGATAACACTAATATAATGCTATATAATTCTGCACTATGTGCAGAATTATATAACATTATTTTTTAGGTTTACTGACACTTTAAAATGGCCTTTTGTAGGGCATTGCCCTAAAGTTAACAGCTCTTTTACAAAAAATAAAAACAAACACCCCTAACATTACAAACACCCCTAACATTACAACCCCCCCCAACCCACAAAATAAAAATAAACCTAATCTACCCATTGCCCTGAAAAGGTTATTTGTATGGGCATTGCCCTTAAAAGGGAATTCAGCTCTTTTTCAGCCCATTAAAAATAAAAAATGCCTAATCTAAAAAAAACACCCCAAAAATAAAAAAAATCCCATTACCAAAAATAACAGACGAAATTAGGAATAAAAATTATTCCTATTCTAATAACCTGTTAAAAAAAAAAACACCTCAAAATAAAAACCCTAATCTATAATAAACTACGAATAGCCCTTAAAAGGGCCTTTTGTAAGGCTTTGCCCTAAAGTTAACAGCTATATTACTAAACAAACACCCCTAAAATTACAAACTCCCACCCCCCAAACTAAAATAAAACCTAACTAAAATAAAACCTAATCTACCTATTGCCCTGAAAAGGGCATTTGTATGGGCATTGCCCTTAAAAGGGCAATTCAGCTTTTTTACTGCCCTTAAAAGAACATTCAGCTCTTTTTCGGCCAATTAAAATAAAAAAAGCCCTAATCTAAAAAAAAACACCCCACCCCGCAGCACACTGAGAATTCAATGCAAGGTACCCCTTTTATATTGGGGTACCATTGCATTCTGAAAAATTAAAATCAGCCAATAGGAATGAGAACTGCTTAAATCCTATTGGCTGCTTAAATCAGTCAATAGGATTTAAGCAGCTCTCATTCCTATTGGCTGATTTAATTTTGTCAGCCAATAGGAATGCAATGGTACCCCAATATAAAAGGGGTACCTTGCATTGAATCCTCAGTGTGCAGCGGACGATCGCCTGGACCTCCGCCCCCGCACATCGACCGCTCCGCCTCCGCAGGGATGAAGAAGATGCCGGTCCCGCGATGGATGAAGATGGAGCCACCTGGAAGAAGATGATTCGCCGCTGGGATGAAGATCTTTTGCCGGACTTCAGCAACTGTTAGTACTGATTTTGGGGTTAGTGTTAGTTATTTTGTTTGTTTTTTTGGGGATATTTTTTTTTTTTAGATTAGGACTTTTTTACTTTAATGGGCCGAAAAAGAGCTGAATGCCCTTTTAAAAGGCAATGCCCATAAAAATGTCCTTTTCAGGACAATGTGTAGATTAGGTTTTTTTAAGTTAGGTTTTTTGATTTTGTGGGTTAGGGGAGGGTGGGGGTTTGTAATGTTAGGGGGTGTTTGTTTTTATTTCTTTGCTGTTAACTTTAGGGCAATGCCCTACAAAATTCCCTTTTAAGGGCCCTTGGTAGTTTATTATAGATTCTGTATTTTTTATTTTGGGGTGTGCTTTTTTTTTTTTTTAAACAGGGTATTAGAATAGGAATAATTTTTATTATTTTGGATAATTTTGTTTGTTTTTTGTTATGGTAGTTTTTTTATTTTTTGTAATTTTAGTGTTTATTATTTTTTGTAATAGTAGTTTTAATTGTTTAGTAATGTTAGGTTTTATATTTTTAGTAATGTTAGGTTTTATTAGTTTAAGCTTAGGTTTTATTTTTATTTCACAGGTAAGTTTGTATTTATTTTAACAAGGTAGTTAGTAAATAGTTATATTGTAGTTATATTGTAGCTAGCTTAAATTTTATTTTTATTTCACAGGTAAGATTGTATTTATTTTTAAATTGGTAGTTAGTTAATAATTGTAACTTTAATTTAGGTCTATTTTAATTATGTTAACGTTAGGGGGTGTTAGATTTAGGGGTTAATAGTTTAATTTTGGTTTTTGCAATGTGGGGGGCAGTGGTTTAGGGGTTAATAGGTTTAGTTAGTGTTGGCGATGTTTGAGAACAGCGGTTTAGGGATTAATAGGTTTAGTTAGTGTTGGCGATGTTTAGGAAAGGCAGTTTAGGGGTTAATAGCTTTATTTAGTAATTTAGTTAGTGTCGGCGATGTCGGGGAACTGCAGTTTAGATTAGAACAATGCAAAATCAGAATATGAATAAAGAATGGATCCAAAAATTCAGAAACTGATTTATTAACTTTCTAAATTTCTCAAGATTTTAATTATGGAGCCGATTCGGAAATTCGGATGCATTCGAATCTCCGAATTGGCCAAAATTTGTCCAAAAACGAAATTCAGCCGAAATGAAACGCACATGTCTACTAAGAGAATTAAGCAAATTTGAAAATATAAATACGTTAGAAAGTTGTTTAAAATTGCTGCTCTATCTGAATCACAAAATAACGTTTTTGGGTAAAATGTCCCTTTAAAGTGTATAGGACCTAGCCCTCAAAGGGTTATGCAACTCATATGTGACACCAAATTATTTTTAATTGTTTATATAAAACAATGAATACAAAGAAAAGAAATCAGATAAAAAGGTGTTAACCCCCCCCCCCCCCGAAGAAAACAAATGAGAACACAGGCGAACAGAATGGAGAACTGAAAAGCGAAGCAAAAATTGAAAAAAAAAATATGACAAATACATATGAAGAGCAAGCAAAAAAAAAGGTGAAAGGAGAAAATATGGAGATGTGACTTTTAATATAAGTGAATAAAACAAATAAAATGCAAATACAGAAATAAATGAAAATTCCATCTTATTTGAAGAAGAGATCTGTGCTATATTAGCTATAACTGCACAGAACATGTCCTTCTCAATTTCATCAAGCGTCAGGCAGCCGTGCAGGGAGATTGATATGTAAATAATTCAAAATGCATTAAGTGCAAACAAACAGAAAAAAACTAATTATCAGTGCCCGTTTCTGCAAAACACAGTTGTATCACTTATAAGTCAGAAGTGCTGAAATACTCAAATTTACAAAACAGTGTCACTTTGGTGCTGTCAGTGTTTTATCAGTGATGTATTCTGCTGTTTTAGCATGTCCTGCAGATAAACCTCAGCTCAAGGGCAGGTCTGTGGTAGTGCAGTTGGAGGAAAGCACTCCAGTCTTTTAGGCTGCACACCAGCTGTGTAAAGGTGATGAAGGGGGGATATAAACTGCCTCCAGTCTAAAAAAAATTAAAAAAACAGGGAACTTCTTAAAATTGCATACTTTTAGTTTCATATATTTAAAACAAGAAAGCCAAGTCAGCCACACCCACACAACTGTGGCTCCACCCCTTGACTGTACCCATGGAACACCCACTTCTCTGTACATTGGCCTCTCTTACTGTCTAATCTCAGGCCTCAGAGGTTAAAGGGACAGTAAAGTCAACATTCAACTTTCATGATTTAAACAGAGCAGGCAATTTTAAACAATTTACTATTTTCAAATTGTACTTTGTATTTTGTTATCCTTTGTTGAAGAGCATACCTAGGTAGATTCAGAAGCAGCAATGCACCACTGGGAGCTAGCTGCTGAGTGGTAGCTGCACATATATGCTTCTTGTCATTGGCAAATGTTTCTTGTCATTTTTGTCTTGGTGACACACCAACACTTATACATGGTACATCACATCGGGGAACATGTCTACCTGGATATTATTTGGATCGCAAAAGTTCTTCAAGAACAATAATCCAAAGGTGTTAAATACTGCATTGCATTTTAAAATTCTGTTCCTCGGGGGGCGTGTCCAAGTTGCAACCCAGAGTGGTCGCATATTCAGGAGCTCCGGTGGAAAGTTCAATAAACCGCCCATTATTGCCCTAATTCTACAGCATACACCGAATCCAAGAACACTATCAACTACTCTGCAATTAGCAGGCTCGGCAAATACCATATTTGCTGAACGCATGATACTGGAGCTGTGAATCGGACGTCTAAGGCCTATAGTTGCGGCCATATTATAGACAGAGCTTTCCCCCGGAGACCCAGGGTACTCAGCCACATCGACTCTATAACCTATACTAGTTTCACATATCTACTGGACTTTCCTTTTATCCTCATTTTTACAAGAGACGATTCCCCTCCCCCCCGGTACCCAGGGGTCAGTAGCTGGATAAGGGATACTAACTGTACCAAGTGGGTGCACCTTTATCTTTAAAACTGGACTAACTGCATAAAATATACAAATTGTTAATTACCATGGAGTCCCAAGAGACTGACATATTAGGGGCTATTTCTGCGCTTTTGCTGGAACACTTCACTAAGTTGGAGCAGCGCTTTGTGGCAGCAATAACTAACTCCACCAGCTATAACAATTTAATAGTTGCTGATACCGCAGTGAAGAAAGAAGACTCTCAGCTGAATTCAGTTTATCCCCTATCTTCCCTTATTCCGGAGAATGAGAGGTCTGTTGAGAAAGAGGCATGGGGGGATATTTATCAAAGCGTCAACTGATAATACGCTGGAATCCCGCTTCGTATTTGACGCAAGATTGATCCGCCATAGTTAACAAAGCGTCAAGATCATCAAATGTTGAAATGTGTGATGAAATATACGCTCCCCGTGATCTCAATCCAACGCAGATCGATGCTTGCATCATTACAGATGTTTCAAATTCACATTCAACTCTATTTGACCCTTTTCCCAATTTATCAAACATTTAACATTCCGACGCAGCGTACCTAGTATTCAAACCGTCACCCTTGAGGCCGCGGATGCCATAGAAATCAATGGGAGTCTGAAAACACAGAAAGCTTATGTTCGATGCTGCAAGAGAATGAAGCATATTACATAATAAAAGTACATTTTACTAAAATTGTATACCCTTTCTAAATCAAACAATATTATTGCTCAACATTTGGTGCACTAGTAGATATAGGCATAAAAATGAAAAATACATTACTACTTATGGATTATGTTACATCTTTGTCTCTCATTACAAAGCAAGGGGACAATATTATTTCTCCAAATTTGGTGCCCAAACTTGTTGCGCTAATAGATATAGAGATAAAAATGAAATAAATACACAACATAATATAGATATCTTCCTTTTTATTTTTTTGATAAATCTATTTGCATCATGTTTAAGGCATATTATACAAGTCCCACTCTCTACTGCGCACCCAATTTGATGCAAACTCCTAAACAACCCACACACTAGTGAATTTTTCAACCAAATTTGATTGGAATATGCATAATCACATGATTTATGACATCAGTCAATCTGATTCAAATATACATTTTAAACTATCACTAATGAATCAAATTGCTTGATACTTGTGTCATTGATCACTCATCCAAACTTGTAAGTGCCATTTGTTACATTGTGTATTATACTTTGAAAGTATGTATTTGTGAAATTAGTATTAAAGATAAACATTGATGCTGACATTAGGACATACAGTGTAATATTTTAGACAATGATTTTAAAATTTGAATGATGTTTGATTCAATATAATCTGAAGCTGATAGCTCAAAGGGATAGTCCACCTAACATTAAACTGTCATGAATCAGATAGAGCAGAAATTAAAATCACCTCTTTACTGTCATGCTATTTTCAGTGTATTTCTTCCTTCTTTTGAATTTCTTTTTCAGTAAGAAATGTCATCTTATATGCCAGCACATTTTGTAACACCTGTGTAGGGGTGGTTTTTAAAACTAGATTGCAATCAGGAGTGGTTACACAGGTACAGAGAGAAAACTGTCCCAGATCTTAAAATATCCATTGATTGCAAATAAATACATATGATACCCTGATTACATGTTATATTCACAATTATTCCTGCTCAGAATAATAATACATTTGCACTATATACATATAGTGATATAAATAAACAGAGTTATAAAAGACAACATTGTTTAGAACAAAAAAAGGAATTTAGGGACATGTACATATGTTTGCAAAAGATTTCTGATATAACACACACACACACACACACACATATATATATATATATATATATATATATACATACACATATACAAGTATGTGCAAAGATATATGTACAAATTCTAGCATTAATAATATATTTATAAAAAAAAAACATGAGATAAAAGCATATCATGACTTAAATACATGACAAATACAAATACACATTAACTTATGTGAAAGTATCATAAAACAGATTTTTTTTGTATAACAAATATATATAAAAATAGCTTTCTATGAGATATTGTTTGTTGAGGTATAAATCTAGCTATTTCTTGGACATTAACAGATGAAAAATAAAAGATTAGCTTTAGAAAAATGTGCTTCTTCATGGACAGTAATGAAATGGTATAAATAAAGTTGGGAAAAAACAGAATAACCGCAACATCGATGATTGTTAGTTAATAACAGTCCGATGCTCATTGCGCCGTACTTGACGCGCATGTTTTTGACTGTTTTTTGAAGAAGAAGAAGGGCATTGTATGCAGATCCGCGGCAGCAATGTCTGGCGAGCGTATTGATGCCGGCGAATGCACAGAAATTGGCACTTTGATAAATATCCCTCATGCAGTAGAATGGAGCCTGAGATCCCGGAGAACACCTCTGATGGGCTTGCCGGACTCCAAAGTATTCCGGTGAATATGAATCTTTATAGCAAAAAAGAGACTATCGTGTATACAAGTATACGATTGAACAACTAGAACAGGCTGAAGCAAAGACGCTTGGCCTTGATATGGTCCATTCAAGTTGGTGGCTGAGATGTTTTTCTTCTCAGCAGGCATCCTACTTTCTCTCTGCTCATTATTCCGGTTCTGGCAGCAGTCACTGGCGTGCACCAAAGGAAAGAGATTTATTCATAAAGAATGCCCTACTGCTTGGAAGGTTAGGTGTGGGTTAATGCTGTGTCCTGGATCCCGATACAGTTTTTTTGTCTACATTGAAATATTCCTTTTGCCTGGACTGGGACTACTACTTAGCATACTGATTGTTAATTAAAATCTTTTAATTCTCTCTGGGACAAATGCACTACTTAATGGCAAGATCTTCTGTTCAGAGATTATAATAATGTTAAAGCGCTATGATAATTTATATTGGAATATTCTTCATGCAGTTTCTAAGTTAAAGGGACATTAAACCCAATTTTTTTCTTTCATGATTCAGATAGAGAATACCATTTTAAACAACTTTCTAATTTACTTTTATTATCTAATTTGCTTCATTCTCTTGATATTCTTTCCTGAAAAGCTAGATATGCTCAGTAGCTTCTGATTGGTGGCTGCACATAGATGCCTCATGTGATTGGCTCACCAATGTGCCTTACTATTTCTTTAACAAAGGATATCTAAAGATTGCAGCAAATTAGATAATAGAAGTAAATTGGAATGTTGTTTAACATTGTATTCTCTATCTGAATCATGAAAGAAAAATGTAGGGTTTAGTGGCCCTTTAAATGTATCCATATGTTATATCTATAACAGCCACTATGTGTTTATATGACTAGATGCAATACTTATTTCCTAATGTTTTAAATGTATATGTATGGTTGGTATTTTATCATTTATATAGGCTTCTTAAACTACATCTGGATATCTGGACCATATCTGCATACACAGGTTCTGTGCGTCCACGCCGGGGCTATCATTATTGATCTTTTCCTGTTTAATCCGAGAAACCACCCTTGGAAGAAGCACAACTGGTAGAAACAGATAAACTAGGTGGAAAGTCCAAGGTGCTGCTAGGGCATCTATCAGATCCGCTTGCAGATCTGTCAACCATGCCCGTATCTGTGATGTTTGTGGTTCAAATGTGACGCCATTAGGTCTATTTCTAGAAGACCCAAGCAGTGCACTCCCCTGAGAGTAACGTTTGATTACTCACGTAATCCACTTCCTAGGTGTTGTCCGCAGGAACGTGAATAGCTGAGATGGTACACTGGTGAACCTCTGCCCAATTCATGATAAAGGACACCTCCTTCATCGCTAGAGTACTGCGGGTGCCCCCCTGATGATTGATATAGGCTACCACTGTGATGTTGTCTGGCTAAAAGTGAATGAAAGGAAATAAACTGAGAAGAGGCCAAGCCTGGAGAGCCCTAAAGATTGCATTTATTGGTAGGTTTACCTCTAAGGAGAACAAACTCCCTGAGAGCATCAGGACTCCCAGACCACTCCCCAAACTGTCAAGCTGGCATCCATGGCATTTATTTTCCATGATGGACACAGGAAAATCACCTCCTGAGACACCGGGGTGGGGGACATCCACCAAAACATAGATTGTCTGACTAATGGTTTTAAATTAATTAACTGAGACATGTTGGAGTGATCGTCATTCCACTGCCTTAGCCTGCATAGTTCAAATGAAAAAAATAGAATTTTTGCAAAGGAATGGCATGTAAAACTGCCACGATCAGGCCCACTACCTCCATGCACTGAGCAACAGAAGGACGAGAGATAGACTGCAGATTTTGGCAAGCCGATTGTAGCTTAAAGGGACACTGAACCCCAATTTTTTTCTTTCGTGATTCAGATAGAGCATGCAATTTTAAGCAACTTTCTAATTTACCTATTATCAATTTTTCTTCGTTCTCTTGATTTCTTTATTTAAAAAAGAAGGCATCTAAGCTATTTTTTTGGTTCAGAACCATGGAAAGCACTTGTTTATTGGTGGGTGAATTTATCAGCAAGAACAAACCAGTTTGTTCACCAAAAATGGGCCGGCATCTAAACTTACATTCTTGCATTTCAAATAAAGATACCAAGAGAATGAAGAAAATTTGATAATAGGAGTCAATTAGAAAGTTGCTTAAAATTGCATGCTCTATCTGAATCACAAAAGAAAATATTTGGGTTCCGTGTCCCTTTAAGCTTATGTTAGTCATTAGAAGCAGCCTAAAGGAAACTGAAACCTAAACCACCCCCGGGACACACAAAGGGTCATTCGGACTTTGCCTGTTTATTTGTTAAGGATGGAACAGCTACACATATTTAAAGAAAGCTCCCACCCAGACATAATACATTATTTTAACTTGAAACAGCTATACTAGTGTTTAGAATACATTGTGACTGTAAAGTTAACCTCAGTATAGAGAAATATTCTTATTCGTTTTCTGAAACTTTATAATTTTATTTTTTGTGAATTTGGCTGTCATTGAAACATTAATCAAAATGTAATTATGGCAATGTCTTGACCTTGTCTGTTCTGAAACCTATGGTATTTTTCACTATGCAGAAATGCAAAACAGATTTGCAAAAATGTTTTTTTGTTTCATTCAAGAGAAGATCGAGTCAAGGAATGTTTTCCAGATATTAGAATTGTTGAATAAAACCAACTGAAATAGTAATAATTGTAATCTGGAAAAAAATGAAAGCATTGAAGGATAATTTTACAAGCAATAATATTCATTATGCCTTTCTGCAGATTATAAACTGAGTCTTACATCATCTTGGTATTTAGCTAATTTTATTGCAGGCAGTTAAAAAATATGATGAAATCTAATACTAGATACCAAGTGATAGTAAACTTTTAACTTTTAAAATCAGGTCTAGAATCAAAGCAATATTTTACAGGGACTTTAATTGATCACTTCAAATGAAGATGCGCTGTAACAGATTTTTTACTCTAGCCATGTCATTGAAATACTCCGGCTCTGGACGCCCACAGTTTGAACTGTTCTCCAATCAACTCTCTAGCCGTACAGCACTT
>NC_069505.1:41555194-41687694 GCF_027579735.1 Bombina bombina | reverse complement strand
TCCAATTCACTTCCATTATCAAATGTGTGCAGTCGATTTTTGCTATTGTTGTTTTTTTTTCTTCAAACAAGCTTTATTGATTAAAAAAAAAAGTCAATTGTACAATACAGTAAGACAGTGTTAATTCATGTGTGTCATATAGATAACATTGTGCTCACGCCCGTGAAGTTATTTAGGAGTCTTCACTGATTGACTACACTACATGCCTATCAAAAACACTTAGATAAGGAGGCTGTCTGCAGAGGCTTAGATACAAGGTAATCACAGAGGTAAAAAGTATATTAATATAACTGTGTTGGTTATGCAAAAACGGGGAATGGGTAATAAAGGGATTATCTTTCTTTTAAAATAAGAACATTTTTGGTGTAGACTGTCCCTTTAAACAATAGATGAGTACATTCAGTTTTTCTACCCATAGGCTAACATACAAAACCCGCGCAGTTTGGGATCCAATATACAGCGTAAGGACTTATGTGGCGAAAATGGAGAAATCTTACTCCATTTTCACCTCGCCACAAAATGCAGGCGTAGCAAGCCTTACGCTGTGTATTGGAGCTCCGCAACTCCCTAAACTGCCTGCAAAATAAAACCTAACACCTAACGCATGCGCAATGTCTATCTACCTGTCAACCGCAATCCCCACCGCAATCCCTAATAAAGTGTTTAACCCCTAAACCACCGCTCCCGGACCCCGCCGCCACCTACATTAAATGTATTACCCCCTAATCTGAGCCCCCTACACCGCCGCCACCTATATTAACTATATTAACCCCTAATCTGAGCCCCCTACACCGCCGCTACCTATATTAACTATATTACCCCCTAAACCTAAGTCTAACCCTAACACCCCCTAACTTACGGCTAGATTTAGAGTTGGGCGGTAGCCGTCAAAACCAGCGTTAGAGGCTCCTAACGCTGGTTTTGGGCTACCGCCGGTATTTAGAGTCAGTCATTAAAGGGTATAACGCTCACTTTCCAGCCGCGACTTTTCCATACCGCAGATCCCCTTAAGTCAATTGCGTATCCTATCTTTTCAATGGGATCTTTCTAACGCCGGTATTTAGAGTCGTGGTTGAAGTGAGAGTAAGAAATCTAACAACAAAACTCCAGCCGCAGAAAAAAGTCAGTAGTTAAGAGCTTTCTGGGCTAACGCCGGTTCCTAAAGCTCTTAACTACTGTGCTCTAAAGTACACTAACACCCATAAACTACCTATGTACCCCTAAACCGAGGTCCCCCCACATCGCCGCCACTATATTTACATTTTTTAACCCTTAATCTTCCGCTCCGTACACTGCCGCCAACTACGTTATCCCTATGTACCCCTAATCTGCTGCCCCTAACACCGCCGACCCCTATATTATATTTATTAACCCCTAATCTGCCCCCCACAACGTCGCCTCCACCTGCCTACACTTATTAACCCCTAATCTGCCGACCGGACCCCGCCGCTATTATAATAAAGTTATTAACCCCTAATCCGCCTCACTCCTGCCTCAATAACCCTATAATAAATAGTATTAACCCCTAATCTGCCATCCCTAACATCGCCGACACCTAACTTCAAGCATTAACCCCTAATCTGCCGACCGGAGCTCGCCGCTACTATAATAAATGTATTAACCCCTAAAGCTAATTCTAACCCTAACCCTAACACCCCCCTAACTTAAATATAATTTAAATCTAACGAAATAAATTAACTATTATTAAATAAATTATTCCTATTTAAAGCTAAATACTTACCTGTAAAATAAACCCTAATATAGCTACAATATAAATTATAATTATATTGTAGCTATTTTAGGATTTATATTTATTTTACAGGTAACTTTGTAATTATTTTAACCAGGTACAATAGCTATTAAATAGTTAATAACTATTTAATAGTTACCTAGTTAAAATAATTACAAAATTACCTGTAAAATAAATCCTAACCTAAGTTCCTTATCTTCACCTCGCCGGGTATCACCGATCGGTCCTGGCTCCGAAATCTTCATCCAACCCAAGCGGGGGCTGGCGATCCATAATCCTGCGGCTGAAGAGGTCCAGAAGAGGCTCCAAAGTCTTCATCCTATCCGGGAAGAAGAGGCGATCCAGACCGGCAACCATCTTGATCCAAGCGGCATCTTCTATCTTCATCCGATGAGGAACGGCTCCATCGTGAAGACCTCCAGCGCGGATCAATCTTCTTCCTCCGACGTCCAACTGAAGAATGAAGGTTCCTTTAAGGGACGTCATCCAAGATGGCGTCCCTCGAATTCCGATTGGCTGATAGGATTCTATCAGCCAATCGGAATTAAGATAGGAAAATTCTGATTGGCTGATGGAATCAGCCAATCAGAATCAAGTTCAATCCGATTGGCTGATCCAATCAGCCAATCAGATTGAGCTCGCATTCTATTGGCTGTTACGATCAAATTTATTAGAGTAGCGGTGAGCTCCGATCGGCAGATTAGGGGTTAATACTTGAAGTTAGGTGTCGGCAATGTTAGGGAGGGCAGATTAGGGGTTAATACTATTTCTTATAGGATTATTGAGGCGGGAGTGAGGCGGATTAAGGGTTAATACATTTATTATAGTAGCGCTCAGGTCCGGTCGGCAGATTAGGGGTTAATAAGTGTAGTTAGGTGGAGGCGACGTTGGGGGCGGCAGATTAGGGGTTAATAAATATAATATAGGGGTCGGCGATGTTAGGGCAGCAGATTAGGGGTACATAGGGATAACGTAGGTGGCGGGGGTGTACTGAGTGGCAGATTAGGGGTTAAAAATAATATGCAGGTGTCAGCGATAGCGGGGGCGGCAGATTAGGGGTTAATAAGTGAAAGGTTAGAGGTGTTTAGACTCGGGGTACATGTTAGAGTGTTAGGTGCAGACGTAGGAAGTGTTTCCCCATAGGAAACAATGGGGCTGCGTTAGGAGCTGAACGCGGCTTTTTTGCAGGTGTTAGGGTTTTTTTTCAGCTCAAACAGCCCCATTGTTTTCTATGGGGGAATCGTGCACAAGCACGTTTTTGAAGCTGGCCGCGTCCGTAAGCACTGCTGGTATCGAGAGTTGCAGTGGCGTTAAATTATGCTCTACGCTCCCTTTTTGGAGCCTAACGCACTGAAAACCCAGCCATTCTGTGAACTCTAAATACCAGCGGTATTTAAAAGGTGCGGGGGAAAAAAAGCACGCGTAGCTAACACACCCCTTTGGCCGCAAAACTCTAAATCTAGGCGTTAATTATTATTTAAATAAATCTAAATAATATTAATATTATTAACTAAATTATTTCTATTTAAAACTAAATACCTATAAAATAAACCCTAAGATAGCTACAATATAATTAACAATTACATTGTAGCTATTTTAGGGTTTATATTTATATTACAGGTAACTTTGTATTTATTTTAACTAGGTACAATAGCTATTAAATAGTTAATAACTATTTAATAGCTACCTAGTTAAAATAATTACAAAATTACCTGTAAAATAAATTCTAACCTAAGTTACCATTACACCTAACACTACACTATCAATAAATTAATTAAATAAACTACAATTATCTAAACTAAAATACAATTAAATAAACTAAACTATATTACAAAAAAAATCAAACGCTAAATTACAAAAAATAAAAAAATATTACAAGAATTTTAATCTAATTACACCTAATCTAAGCCCCCTAATAAAATAAAAAAGCCCCCCAAAATAATAAAATTTCCCTACCCTAAACTAAATTACAAATAGCCCTTAAAAGGGCCTTTTGCGGGGCATTGCCCCAAAGTAATCAGCTCTATTACCAACCCTTAAAAGGGCCTTTTGCGGGGCATTGCCCCAAAGTAATCAGCTCTTTTACCTGTAAAAAAAAGAACAACCCCCGCCAATTACAACCCACCACCCACACACCCCTACTCTAAAACCCACCCGATCCCCCCTTAAAAACCCTAAGTCTAACACCCAAGTGCTCCTTACCTGTCCTAAAGACCGGCGGAGAAAGTCCTGTCCCAGGCAGTGAAGTCTTCTTCCAAGCGGCGACCTCTTCTTCTTCCAGGAACCAGCCGGCGCGGAGCGGAGGAGTTGAAGACCGATGACCGCGGAGCTGAAGACCGTCCACTCTGGAACTGAAGACCGGCGATGCTGGAACTGAAGATCGGCGACGCTGGAACTGAAGACCACGGAGCGTGGAGGATCCTCTTCATAGATCTCCGCCGTACACTGAATAGGAATTCAAGGTACGCAATTAAAAATGGCGTCCCTTGAATTCCTATTGGCTGATTTGAGCCTTCAAATTCAAATCAGCCAATCGGATCAGAGCTACTGTAATTCTATTGGCTGATTTGAATAGCCAATGGAATAAGAGCTACTGACATTCTATTGGCTGATTTGAATAGCCAATAGAATGTCAGTAGCTCTTATTCTATTGGCTATTCAAATCATTAAAAAGAATTACAGTAGCTCTCATCCGTTTGGCTGATTTGAATTTGAAGGCTCAAATCAGCCAATAGGAATTCAAGGGACGCCATTTTTAATTGCGTACCTTGAATTCCTATTCAGTGTATGGCGGAGATCGTATGAAGAGGATCCTCCACGCTCCATGGCTCCGCGGTCTTCAGTTTCAGCGTCGCCGATCTTCAGTTCCAGCATCGCCGGTCTTCAGTTCCAGAGTGGACGGTCTTCAGCTCCGCGGTCATCGGTTTTCAACTCCTCCGCTCCCCGCCGGCTAGTTCCTGGAAGAAGAAGAGGTCGCCGCTTGGAAGAAGACTTCACCGCCTGGAACAGGACCTTTTCCGCCGGTCTTCAGGACAGGTAACACTTGGGTGTTAGACTTAGGTTTTTTTAAGGGGGGATCGGGTGGGTTTTAGAGTAGGGGTGTGTGGGTGGTGGGTTGTAATGGGGGGGTTGTTCTTTTTTTTACAGGTAAAAGAGCTGATTACTTTGTGGCAATGCCCCGCAAAAGGCCCTTTTAAGGGCTGGTAATAGAGCTGATTACTTTGGGGCAATGCCCCGCAAAAGGCCCTTTTAGGGGCTATTTGTAATTTAGTTTAGGGTAGGGAATTTTTTTTATTTTGGGGGGCTTTTTTATTTTATTAGGGGGCTTAGATTAGGTGTAATTAGATTAAAATTCTTGTAATATTTTTTTATTTTTTGTAATTTAGTGTTTTTTTTGTAATATAGTTTAGTTTATTTAATTTTATTTTAGTTAAGATAATTGTAGTTTATTTAATTAATTTATTGATAGTGTAGTGTTAGGTGTAATGGTAACTTAGGTTAGGATTTATTTTACAGGTAATTTTGTAATTATTTTAACTAGGTAGCTATTAAATAGTTATTAACTATTTAATAGCTATTGTAGCTAGTTAAAATAAATACAAAGTTACCTGTAAAATAAATATAAACCCTAAAATAGCTACAATTTAATTATTAATTATATTGTAGCTATCTTAGGGTTTATTTTATAGGTAAGTATTTAGTTTTAAATAAGAATAATTTAGTTAATAATATTAATATTATTTAGATTTATTTAAATAATAATTGTTAGGGGGTGTTAGGGTTAGACTTATGTTTAGGGGGTAATATAGTTAATATAGGTGGCGGCGGTGTAGGGGGCTCAGATTAGGGGTTAATATAGGTGGCGGTGGTGTAGGGGGCTCAGATTAGGGGGTAATATAGTTAATATAGGTGGCAACGGTGTAGGGGGCTCAGATTAGGGGTTAATATAGGTGGCGGCGGAGTAGGGGGGTCAGATTAGGGGGTATTACATTTAATGTAGGTGGCGGTGGGGTCTGGGAGCGGCGGTTTAGGGGTTAATACTAGGATAGGTTTATTGCGGTGTGGGCTATGGCGGTTTAGGGGTTAATAATTAGGCTTATTGCGTTGTGGGGGTTGTCGGTCTAGGGGTTAATACATTTATTGTTAGGAGTGAGAGGGGGGATTGCGGATAGAGGGGTATACGTGTTGGGCTATTTTTGGGAGGCGTGTTAGACAGTTACGGGAGATTTAAGACTTTAGTTAGTTTTTAGGCTTATTTCTGGACATCGCTAGTTTGTCAGACTTACGGCACTTTAGCAACTGTCGGCGCCATGTGTGAGGTGAAACTACAGGCGGCGCAGGTTTCCATGCTTGCGCCGAAACCTGCGCCGTATATCGGATCGCGCCCCAGATGAGATACTGAATATACGCAACCTTAAGGTTTAGGTGAAAAAATAGACCTCACCTCTAGGTGTTCTAGAACGCTCATTGCCTGCCCCTTGTTAACGTCTGGAGGGTTACTGAGACACCTCTCGCTCTATCCAGTAAGACTACTTTACCCTAATAAAATAGACATGTGAATATTTTACAATTACAAACATTTACAAAACCCAACTTGCAAAGGTGTTTGCAGTTGTAGCTATTGATATCTCATACAGGCCTAGATTTGGAGTTTGGCGGTAAAAGGGCTGTTAACGCTCCGCGGGCTTTTTTCTGGCCGCACCATAAATTTAACTCTGGTATCGAGAGTTCAAACAAATGCTGCGTTAGGCTCCAAAAAAGGAGCGTAGAGCATTTTTACCGCAAATGCAACTCTCGACCAGAGTTGCTTACGGACGCGGCCAGCCTCAAAAACGTGCTCGTGCACGATTCCCCCATAGGAAACAATGGGGCTGTTTGAGCTGAAAAAAAACCTAACACCTGCAAAAAAGCAGCGTTCAGCTCCTTACGCAGCCCCATTGTTTCCTATGGGGAAACACTTCCTACGTCTGCACCTAACACTCTAACATGAACCCCGAGTCTAAACACCCCTAACCTTACACTTATTAACCCCTAATCTGCCGCCCCCGCTATCGCTGACCCCTGCATATTTTTTTTAACCCCTAATCTGCCGCTCCGTAAACCGCCGCAACCTACGTTATCCCTATGTACCCCTAATCTGCTGCCCTAACATCGCCGACCCCTATATTATATTTATTAACCCCTAATCTGCCCCCCTCAACGTCGCCGACACCTGCCTACACTTATTAACCCCTAATCTGCCGAGCGGACCTGAGCGCTACTATAATAAAGTTATTAACCCCTAATCCGCCTCACTAACCCTATCATAAATAGTATTAACCCCTAATCTGCCCTCCCTAACATCGCCGACACCTACCTTCAATTATTAACCCCTAATCTGCCGAGCAGAGCTCACCGCTATTCTAATAAATGTATTAACCCCTAAAGCTAAGTCTAACCCTAACACTAACACCCCCCTAACTTAAATATAATTTACATCTAACGAAATAAATTAACTCTTATTAAATAAATGATTCCTATTTAAAGCTAAATACTTACCTGTAAAATAAACCCTAATATAGCTACAATATAAATTATAATTACATTGTAGCTATTTTAGGATTAATATTTATTTTACAGGCAACTTTGTAATTATTTTAACCAGGTACAATAGCTATTAAATAGTTAAGAACTATTTAATAGTTACCTAGTTAAAATAATAACAAATTTACCTGTAAAATAAATCCTAACCTAAGATATAATTAAACCTAACACTACCCTATCAATAAATTAATTAAATAAACTACCTACAATTACCTACAATTAACCTAACACTACACTATCAATAAATTGAGCTCGCATTCTATTGGCGAGCTCAATCTGATTGGCTGATTGGATCAGCCACTCGGATTGAACTTGATTCTGATTGGCTGATTCCATCAGCCAATCAGAAAATTCCTACCTTAATTCCGATTGGCTGATAGAATCCTATCAGCCAATCGGAATTCGAGGGACGCCATCTTGGATGACGTCCCTTAAAGGAACCGTCATTAGTCGGGAGACAACTGAAGAAGAGGATGGATCCGCGTCGCCTGCTTCAAGATGGACCCGCTCCGCACCGGATGGAAGAAGATCGAAGATGCCGCTTGGAGAAGATGTTTGCCGGTCCGGATGTCCTCTTCTTGCCGGATAGGAGGAAGACTTTGGAGCCTCTTCTGGACCTCTTCAGCACCGGATGATGGATCGCCAACCCCCGCTTGGGTTGGATGAAGATGTTGGAGCCAGGACGGATCGGTGATACCTGGATGGTGAAGACAAGGTAGGAAGATCTTCAGGGGCTTAGTGTTAGGTTTATTTAAGGGGGTTTGGGTTAGATTAGGGGTATGTGGGTGGTGGGTTGTAATGTTGGGGGGGGGGGTATTGTATTTATTCTTTTACAGGCAAAAGAGCTGAAATTCTTGGGGCATGCCCCGCAAAGGGCCCTGTTCAGGGCTGGTAAGGTAAAAGAGCTTGTAACTTTTTTAATTTAGAATAGGGTAGGGAATTTTTTATTTTGGGGGTCTTTGTTATTTTATTAGGGGGCTTAGAGTAGGTGTAATTAGTTTAAAATTGTTGTAATATTTTTCTTATGTTTGTAAATATTTTTTTATTTTTTGTAACTTAGTTCTTTTTAATTTTTTGTACTTTAGCTAGTTTATTTAATTGTATTTATTTGTAGGAATTGTGTTTAATTAATTTATTGATAGTGTAGTGTTAGGTTAATTGTAGGTAATTGTAGGTAGTTTATTTAATTAATTTATTGATAGGGTAGTGTTAGGTTTAATTATATCTTAGGTTAGGATTTATTTTACAGGTAAATTTGTTATTATTTTAACTAGGTAACTATTAAATAGTTCTTAACTATTTAATAGCTATTGTACCTGGTTAAAATAATTACAAAGTTGCCTGTAAAATAAATATTAATCCTAAAATAGCTACAATGTAATTATAATTTATATTGTAGCTATATTAGGATTTATTTTACAGGTAAGTATTTAGCTTTAAATAGGAATCATTTATTTAATAAGAGTTAATTTATTTCGTTAGATGTAAATTATATTTAAGTTAGGGGGGTGTTAGTGTTAGGGTTAGACTTAGCTTTAGGGGTTAATACATTTATTAGAATAGCGGTGAGCTCCGCTCGGCAGATTAGGGGTTAATAATTGAAGGTAGGTGTCGGCGATGTTAGGGAGGGCAGATTAGGGGTTAATACTATTTATGATAGGGTTAGTGAGGCGGATTAGGGGTTAATAACTTTATTATAGTAGCGCTCAGGTCCGCTCGGCAGATTAGGGGTTAATAAGTGTAGGCAGGTGTCGGCGACGTTGAGGGGGGCAGATTAGGGGTTAATAAATATAATATAGGGGTCGGCGGTGTTAGGGGTAGCAGATTAGGGGTACATAGGGATAACGTAGGTGGCGGCGCTTTGCGGTCGGAAGATAAGGGGTTAATTATTTTAAGTAGCGGGCGGCGACGTTGTGGGGGGCAGGTTAGGGGTTAATAAATGTAATACAGGGGTCGGCGGGGTTAGGGGCAGCAGATTAGGGGTACATAAGTATAACGTAGGTGGCGGTCGGCAGATTAGGGGTTAAAAATTTTAATCGAGTGGCGGCGATGTGGGGGGAGCTCGGTTTAGGGGTACATAGGTAGTTTATGGGTGTTAGTGTACTTTAGGGTACAGTAGTTAAGAGCTTTATGAACCGGCGTTAGCCAGAAAGCTCTTAACTCCTGCTATTTTCAGGCGGCTGGAGTTTTGTCGTTAGATTTCTAACGCTCACTTCAGAAACGACTCTAAATACCGGCGTTAGAAAGATCCCATTGAAAAGATAGGATACGCAATTGACGTAAGGGGATCTGCGGTATGGAAAAGTCGCGGCTGAAAAGTGAGCGTTAGACCCTTTAATCACTGACTCCAAATACCAGCGGGCGGCCAAAACCAGCGTTAGGAGCCTCTAACGCTGGTTTTGACGGCTACCGCCGAACTCCAAATCTAGGCCACAGTAAGCAAGAACCCCTAGCAATGAGAAAACGCATGCATTAGGGTACTTAAAGGGAAATGAAACACAACATTTTTCTGTCATGATTCAGAAAGAGCATGTAATTGTAATCAAATTTCCAACTTCTGTTATCTAATTTGCTTTGTTCTTTTGGTATTCTTTATTGAAAAAAGATACATAGGTAGACTCATAAGCTACAATGCACTACTGGAAGCTAGCTTCTGATTAGTGGCTGCACATATCTGCCTCTTGTCATAGGCTCACTGATATGTTCAGCTAGCTCCCAGTGGTGCATTTCAACTACTTCAACAAAGGATGCCAAGAGAATAAAGCAAATTAGATAATAGAAGTAAATTGAAAAGTTGTTTAGAATTGTGTGTTCTATTTGAATCATGAAAGAAAAAGTTGGGGTCCCTTTCCCACAACTTTATAGGCTAATGGCAGGAATAACACTAAAGAAACACTAAAAAAGATAGGTGAACAACAAGCCCCCTCAGTAGCCTAGCGAGCCCCCATTAATCTAGGCCAACGATAGCTTTTATTAGAGGCACTTTTTTGTTGCAAACAATGCCCTCATATTAGAATATCGCTGTGAGAATAGCATTATTATTTTGCTCCTCACTCTCACATATCCCGTACAGAGACTACACTGTATATCTCATTGCATCGTTTCGCTTTCCTGCATGTAAATCTTTAGTGCTCTGGGTTTTTCTTCTGGTTGCTAAACAACAGGTCTCCCAATTACAAGAAAAACAAAAGCTCTGAGGAGAAAATAAATACAAAGATTCAGAACTTACAAAGGAAATAAATATATCTGGATGCTCACAGTCAAACACAAAACAAAGAGTAAAAATAAATTCAATAAGAATTATTTAAATAAAATAATATTAATTTATTATTAATTTATTATAAAATGTATTAATATCATACCTCCCAACATTTTCTGGAGGCTTTCCAGGATGCAGGAGATTACAAATGGGTTTATTGGCCGGCATTTAATTGGCAGGGCCGTGTCAGGAGGGATAATGGGGGAGGATCGTGGGCAGGGTTTTGCAGATGGATTGTGGGTGTGTCTGGGCAGATTATGGTCAGGCCTGGGCATGTCTGGGCAGATTATGGTCGGGCCTGGGCATGTCTGGGCAGATTATGGTCGGGCCTGGGCGTGTCTGGGCAGATTATGGTCGGGCCTGGGCATGTCTGGGCAGATTATGGTCGGGCCTGGGCATGTCTGGGCAGATTATGGTCGGGCCTGGGCATGTCTGGGCAGATTATGGTCGGGCCTGGGCGTGTCTGGGCAGATTATGGTCGGGCCTGGGCATGTCTGGGCAGATTATGGTCGGGCCTGGGCGTGTCTGGGCAGATTATGGTCAGGCCTGGGCGTGTCTGGGCAGATTATGGTCGGGCCTGGGCGTGTCTGGGCAGGTTGTGCGCATGAAACTCGGCTCGAGAGATCCTCCTCCCCCTCACAGGAATGTCTTTACTTTGTTCAGGCATAGTTTAGACAGACCCTTAAAACCAGGACAATGAACGTCTAAGGGCAGGTAGCAGGTTGAATAGTGACAATTCCGCAAGATGCGGGATAGCAGGGAGGTATGCATAAGACTAAAGGGAGCATGTGTTCAGCAAATACATAAAGGGAACAGGTGCACTGAATGTTAAAGAAAAAGCATTCCCAAAAGTGTTTTGTGCTTACAGTAAAGGGATAGGATGCATGATTCAGGTAGAGCCCAAGACACAAGAGAATGAAGTCTATTTGATAAAATTGTGTTATATCATGAAACAAAAACTTGGAGTTTCATGCGCCTTTAAATAGTTATTTTTATTCCAAATGTAAATGTTCTAGAAAATATATTTTTGATCCTAGATAACTTTGCTAGGGTTGATCCCAATCTTGCGCTTATTTTCATCAGATTTATGAACATTGGGCTCTATTTAAGAAGTTGCAGACACAGCATTGTGCACCTTTACATGAGCAAACCTGCATCCGATTGTTACCTATACGCCAGCTCTGAGCTGGTAGTTTGTAACCCCCCCCCCCCCGGACTTGTCTGACCAGGGTAATTGACGGCCAATTCCAATTATATTCCTCATATTCTACACAGATATGCTTATTATTATGCCACGCAACATGTATAAAATAATAACAAATGGTTCCTCTTACACCCACGTGTCAACATATCACTCATATTAGCAAATGTAATCGTATCACATAATAAGTATCTGCAGTTACTGAGGGACTCACATCAGTAACACTTTGCTTCTAGGTAACTGTTGCATCCATCACTGCTTAGAGAAATATAGTAAATACAAGAGTACAGGTAAGGAAAGGTCAATAGGAAAATCCCACGCATTTCACTAATCAACAAATAGTACTTCTTCAAAAATCAGCTAAGTGGCAACAATCTATCCATCACGTGTAGCATGTGACTAAAGTGCAGGAGCAGTCACTCACTGGCCTGGACACAAGGTATAATAAACAACAGACTTGCCAGTGGGCAAATGTAAGGAGAATTTAAAGGGATAGTAAAAATTGTCTTCAGGATTCAGATAGAACATACAATTTTAAACAACTTTCCAATTTACTTCTATTATCAAATTTGCTTCATTCTATTGCCATCCATTGCTGAAGGAACAGTATTGTACTACTGGCAGGAGGCTGAACACATCTATTTAGCCAATCACAAGAGACAAATGTGTGCAGGCACCAATTAGCAGCAGCTCCCACTGGTGTATGATATGTGCGTATTATTTTTCAACGAGGGATACTAAGAGAACGAAGCACATTTAAATATAGAAGTGAATTTAAAAGATTTTGAACATTTTATCAAAGGGCTACTAAATCCAATTTGTTTCTTTCATGATTCAGATAGAGCATGCAATTTAAAACAACTTTCTAATTTACTCTTTTTATCAATTATCGTTCTCTTTCTTTATTTGAAAAAGCAGGATTGTAAGGTTAGGAGCCGGCCCATTTATGGTTCAGCACCTGGGTAGAGCTTGCTGATTGGTTTGCTACATTTAGCCACCAATCAGCAGGCTGGCTCCTAAGCATTACATTCCTGCTTTTAAAAATAAAGAAGAAAAATTGATAATAGGAGTAAATTAGAAAGTTGCTTAAAATTGCTGCTCTATCTGAATCATGAAAGAAAAAATGTGGGTTTAGTGTCCCTTTAACTTGTTGGTGGAAGCCAAACACCCCAGGTCATAATGTGCCCCTAAGAACTTTGCACTCTAAGTTTGCCTGATGGACAGGATGTGAAAACTGCAAGCCCATATTGTGAAACAGTAAGGAACAGATAAATATTATCGGCTAGATTACGAGTCTTGCGTTAGGCTTAAAAAGCAGCGTTGGCCGGTCCCAATGCTGCTTTTTAACGCCCGCTGGTATTGCAAATGTGGCCAGACTTGGAAATTGCGCAAATCCATTTACGTCAATTGCGTATCCTCTTTTTTCATTGGGACTTACATAGCGCCGGTATTACGAGTCTGCCAAAAAGGGAGCGGTACACCCTCTCCTGTCAAGCCTGATACCGCATTTTAAAGTCAGTAGTTAAGAGTTTTACACTACAACGCCGTAGGATAAAACTCTTAACTAAAGTGCTAAAGAGTACACTAACACCCATAAACTACCTATTAACCCCTAAACCGAGCCCCCCCACATCACAAACACTAAAATAATTTTTTTAACCCCTAATCTGCCGAACCGGACATCGCCACCACTATAATAAATATATTAACCCCTAAACCGCCACACTCCTGCCTCACAAACATTAGTTAAATATTATTAACCCCTAATCTGCCGTCCCTAACATCGCCGACATCTACCTACATTTATTAACCCCTAATCTGCCGCCCCAACGTTGCCGCCACTATACTAAAGTTATTAACCCCTAAGTCTAACACTAACCCTAACCCCCCTAACTTAAATATAATTTAAATAAATCTAAATAAAATTCCTATCATTAACTACATAATTCCTATTTAAAACTAAATACTTACCTATAAAATAAACCCTAAGCTAGCTACAATATAACTAATAATTACATTGTATCTAGCTTAGGGTTTATTTTTATTTTACAGGCAAGTTTGTATTTATTTTAAATAGGTAGAATAGTTACTAAATAGTTATTAACTATTTAATAAACTACCTAGTTAAAACAAATACAAAAGTACCTGTAAAATAAAACCTAACCTAAGTTACAATTACACCTAACACTACACTATAATTAAATTAATTCCCTAAACTAAATACAATTGAATAAAATTTGCTAAAGTACAAAAAAACAAACACTAAATTACAGAAAATAATAAACAAATTACAAGATTTTTAAACTAATTACACCTAATCTAATCCCCTAACAAAATAAAAAAGCCCCCCAAAATAAAAAAAAGCCCTACCCTACACTAAATTACAAATAGCTCTTAAAAGGGCCTTTTGCCAACATTAAAACCCACCACCCACACAACCAATCACAACACTAACCCCTTGAAGATCACCTTACCGGGAGAAGTCTTCACCCAACCGGGCCCAAGTCCTCAACAAATCCGGCAGAAGTGGTCCTCCAGACGGGCAGAAGTGGTCCTCCAGACGGGCAGAAGTCTTCATCCAGACGGCATCTTCTATCTTCATCCATCCAGCGAGGAGCGGGTCCATCTTCAAGACATCCGAAGCGGAGCATCCTCTTCTTTCCACGGCAACTGAAGAATGAAGGTACCTTTAAGTGACGTCATCCAAGATGGCGTCCCTTCAATTCCGATTAGCTGATAGAATTCTATCAGCCAATCGGAATTAAGGTAGAAAAAATCCTATTGGCTGATGCAATCAGCCAATATGATTGAGCTGGCATTCTATTGGCTGTTCCATTCAGTCAATAGAATGCGAGCTCAATCCTATTGGCTGATTGGATCAGCCAATAGGATTGAAGTTCAATCCTATTGGCTGATTGCATCAGCCAATAGGATTTTTTCTACCTTAATTCTGATTGGCTGATAGAATTCTATCAGCCAATCGGAATTGAAGGGACGCCATCTTGGATGACGTCACTTAAAGGTACCTTCATTCTTCAGTCACCGTGGAAAGAAGAGGATGCTCTGCGTCGGATGTCTTGAAGATGGACCCGCTCCGCACCGGATGGATGAAGATAGAAGATGCCGTCTGGAGGACCACTTCTGCCCATCTGGAGGACCACTTCTGCCGGATTCATTGAGAACTTTGGCCCGGTTGGATGAAGATTTCTCCCGGTAAGGTGATCTTCAAGGGGTTAGTGTTAGGTTTTTTTAAGGGGGTATTGGGTGGGTTTTAGAGTAGGGTTGGTTGTGTGGGTGATGGGTTTTAAAGTTGGGGGGGATTTGTAATTTTTTTTACAGGTAAAAGAGCTGATTACTTTGGGGCAATGCCCCGCAAAAGGCCCTTTTAAGGGCTATTTGTAATTTAGTGTAGGGTAGGGCTTTTTTTTATTTTGGGGGGCTTTTTTATTTTGTTAGGGGCATTAGATTAGGTGTAATTAGTTTTAAAATCTTGTAATTTGTTTATTATTTTCTGTAATTTAGTGGGGGTTTTTGTACTTTAGCTAATTTTAATTAATTCTATTTAATTGTATTTAGTTTAAGGAATTAATTTAATTATAGTGTAGTGTTAGGTGTAATTGTAACTTAGGTTAGGTTTTATTTTACAGGTACTTTTGTGTTTATTTTAACTAGGTAGTTTATTAAATAGTTAATAACTATTTAGTAACTATTCTACCTAGTTAAAATAAATACAAACTTGCCTGTAAAATAAAAATAAACCCTAAACTAGATACAATGTATTTATAAGTTATATTGTAGCTAGCTTAGGGTTTATTTTATAGGTAAGTATTTAGTTTTAAATAGGAATAATTTAGTGAATGATAGTAATTTTATTTATATTTATTTAAATTATATTTAAGTTAGGGGGTGTTAGTGTTAGACTTAGGTTTAGGGGTTAATAAATTTAGAATAGTGGCGGCGACGTTGGGGGCAGCAGATTAGGGGTTAATAAATGTAGGTAGGTGGCGGCGATGTTAGGGACGGCAGATTAGGGGTTAATAATATTTAACTAATGTTTGCAAGGCAGGAGTGCGGCGGTTTAGGGGTTAATATGTTTATTATAGTGGCAGCAACTTTGGGGGCGGCAGATTAGGGGTTCATAAGTATAATGTAGGTTGCGGCGATGTCGGGGGCGGCAGATTAGGGGTTAATAAGTGTAAGATTAGGGGTGTTTAGACTCGGGGTTCATGTTAGGGTGTTAGGTGTAGACATAAAATGTATTTCCCCATAGGAATCAATGGGGCTGCGTTAAGGAGTTTTACGCTACTTTTTGGCAGGTGTTAGTCTTTTTTTCAGCCGGCTCTCCCCGTTGATTCCTATGGGGAAATTGTGCACGAGCATGTTACACCAGCTCACCGCTAACATAAGCAGCGCTGGTATTGGAGTGCGTAAGGAGCAAAATGTTGCTCAACGCTCACTTCTTGTCTGGGTTGTAAAAACCCATAATACCAGTGCTGTCTGTAAGTGAGCGGTGAGCAAAAACTTCTCGTTAGCACGCAAAACTCGTAATCTAGCCGTGTGTTTTTTAGTCTCTCCTTAAGGGCCTTGTCCGAATAAATATGTATATATATATGTGTTCTAGGTCACCTAAAGGAGTAGTGCTTAAGCATGAAAATCAATTATAACAAAACAGACAGAACTTACTATGCGTAAGTATGTAAAAAAAAGTATGCACTATTACTATGATGCTTGGTCAAAGTAAGATACAAGAAAAGATAAAACATAACTTTTATTCTGTTTTATTAATTAAAAGTATTAGTGATGTCCTGCTGCCCACACTTAAATTAAAAACACTTCTCCTGTGTAAATTCTTATATTTAATAACGTCAAGTAAGTGGTATCAAAAAAGATCTGTTATAGTACAGTTGAATTATTTTGTGTTATAATTTGTTGTACTGTTAATAAATCACTTAGCCTATATTGGCTTGTTTGTAAGTACAACTAAATATTAACCGCCTCTATACTAGGGGGTAATAATGCTGAAAGCTACTTAGTTACTTCTGTACTAAGCTAATAGATCCAAAAAATACAGAGTCACATCGAAATGACAGGTAAGTCGCTATATTGGTTTGTCCATTATCTATAGATATATCCTGTAGCATTTGTGCAAGTTATAATGCTGTTAATGGGTGCACTGAAACACACTCAGTATGTTAAAAGAGGCTTGTATATTTATATATTTGTTACGTTTAGAAGTAGCAACGGTAAAAGGAGTTATTTATTTGTAAAAAGCTTGTCAAACAGATAGAGTTATATATTTAGACTGTGTAGCCACACTGTAGCTGTAAGTACGCTAGAGTTTTTACAAACACTTTTACCAGAAAAATAATAGTAATGATCATTTGCTAAAACTCACAGTCTTACAACAAGCAATTTTGGGTATAAAAAGAGGTGACGTTGAACAAACCCTACTGAGAATGGAATGTAAATGGCTACATCTATTGAATAGTGTCAAACCGTATGGGCTGAATGACTACAACAACTATAATGTATATCTGTCAAACAATGATTCTTGTATCAGATAAGTACTATCTATATAAATCTAATAGCATCTTTAATATCATACATTATGATCTACAAGAATATTGGCAGTAAAACTCTTGGAGACAATAGGATAGGATCTTGGAGAATACATGGCCTGTCAATAAAAACACTCATTACAAAGTTCATAGACTGCTTGAAAGCAAGTCACTGATATATTAATAATATAAAACTGTTTCTGTTATCTTCACACAAGCACAATAGTAAGCACAAGCACAGGAGTCATAAGAGTACACTCCCACCTAAGTAATGTATATCTTAGATATATTCCTATAAAAGCTGATAATATCAGCTCACATATTAGCCAGCAACTAAATGCATTATATTTGAAAACAGGAACAAATATTGTACGAGAATTCTTTAGTTAACTTTGTATGCACCAATGATACACATTTTTTTGTTTTCACTCTGTATTTTAAAGGTATAATTATCTGCAGTATTTCTAAAAAACTACCACTTGGCAAAGTAATCCAAGTACTCAATATCTTAAAACTTATTAGATCATCATAAATAACATACTGTATGCGGCAAAATATCATGTGTAAACCATAGCCGGAACCATGTCATAATTAAAATCAGAAAGGATAGTACCTATAATTTGCCTAAATGTAACAACAACAACAAATACAAGAGGAAAAGAGCATGTCTTTAAAGTATGTGAACAATAAATATTGACCCTTGATCTTGGTTATAATTACGGATTATATTTACATAATCACTACATAACTGATATTGATACCGCACAGATTAGGCATAATCAAAAGATATATCAAAGATATAAAATCACGATCTGATACAAGGGTAAATTGTAATAATCAACAAAACAGAACATACCGTTGTTTGACAGTCTGACTAACCAAAGAATATATATTCCAATTACCAATCGTAACAAGGAGGCGTATACATATAAGCCAATAAAAGGCTGGTCTGTAGCCGCCCCGCACACCCCCTCTGAGGAAGCGGAAGAGAAATGCTGCGCCAGGGGCTCCTTAGTTTTAACTTGCTCTCCTGTTGTTATAAATAGAAAATTTAACTCTAAAAACTTAGCCAATGGTTGTCATATGAAAAATTACCTCGAGGTTATCTTGCTATAGTACCTGGTACGGCACTCGATTTTGTACCTAGTTACCTAGTAGCAATCTATATTGTAACTTATTAACTTGTAAGAATTACGGCACTGACTGGGAAACACGTATTTACTCACAGAGGGCTAACGGATATAGCCTATCGTAATTAAAATAATAGCAAGCCAGGAATTTGTGTTTTGCAACTGATAGATATAATGTATAATAGATGTTATGGATATCAGTAAAAACTCTAGCGTACTTACAGCTACAGTGTGGCTACACAGTCTAAATATATAACTCTATCTGTTTGACAAGCTTTTTACAAATAAATAACTCCTTTGCAAAAAAATCCTTTTACCGTTGCTACTTCTAAACGTAACAAATATATAAATATACAAGCCTCTTTTAACATACTGAGTGTGTTTCAGTGCACCCATTAACAGCATTATAACTTGCACAAATGCTACAGGATATATCTATAGATAATGAACAAACCAATATAGCGACTTACCTGTCATTTCGATGTGACTCTGTATTTTTTGGATCTATTAGTTTAGTACAGAAGTAACTAAGTAGCTTTCAGCATTATTACCCCCTAGTATAGAGGAGGTTAATATTTAGTTGTACTTACAAACAAGCCAATATAGGCACACGGCTAGATTACAAGTTTTGCGTTATGAGTGGCTCGGTGCCACCGCTCACCTCCCTATAGCGCTACTATTACAGGTTTGCAAAAACCCGGTGTTAGCAGGCAATATTGCAGCGTTGAGCAAAATTGAGCTCCATACCACACTCAAATACCAGCGCTGCTTTGAGCTGGTTTTACGTGCTCGTGCACAATTTCCCCATAGACATCAATGGGGAGAGCTGGCTAAAAAAAGCCTAACAACTGCAATAAAGGAGCATAAAGCTCCGTAACGCAGCCCCATTGATTCCTATGGGAAAGAAAATTTATGTTTACACCTAACACCCTAACATAAACCCTGAGTCTAAACACTCCTAATCTGCCGCCCCCGACATCGCCAACACCTACATAACACTTATTAACCCCTAATCTGCTGCCCCAAACATCGCCGCCACCTACATTACACTTATTAACCCCTAATCTGCCGCCCCAATGTCGTCGCTACCTACACTTATTAACCCCTAATCTGCAACCCCCAACATCACCGGAACCTACATAAATTTATTAACCCCTAATCTGCCGCCCCCAACGTCGCCACCACTATACTAAAGTTATTAAACTCCTAAACCTAACCCTAAGTCTAACACCCACTAACTTTAATATAATTAAAATAAATCTAAATAAAACCTTCTATCATTACCTAACTAATTCCTATTTAAAACTAAATACTTACCTATAAAATAAACCCTAAGCTAGCTACAATATAACTAATAGTTACATTGTATCTATCTTAGGTTTTATTTTTATTTCACAGGCAAGTTTGTATTTATTTTAACTAGGTAGACTAGTTAGTAAATAGTTATTAACTATTTACTATCTAGTTAAAATAAATACATATTTACCTGTAAAATAAAACCTAACCTGTCTTACACTAACATTACACTAAAATTAAATAAATTACATTAATGAAATACAATTAACTAAATTACAAAAATCAAACAAACACTGAATTTACACAAAATAAAAAAGAAATGATCAAATATTTAAACTTATTACACCTAATCTAATAGCCCTATCAAAATAAAAAAGCCCCCCAAAATAAAAAACCCACTAGCCTAAACTAAACTGCCAATAGCCCTTAAAAGGGCCTTTTGCGGGGCATTGCCCCAAAGAAATCAGCTCTTTTACCTGTAAAAAAAATACAAACAACCCCCAACAGTAAAACCCACCACCCACACAACCAAACCCCCCAAATAAAATCCTATCTAAAAAAACCTAAGCTCCCCATTGCCCTGAAAAGGGCATTTGGATGGGCATTGCCCTTAAAAGGGCATTTAGCTCTTTTTCAGCCCAAACCCTAATATAAATATAAAATGAAGCTCAATCCTATTGGCTAATCGCATCAGCCAATAGGATTTTTTCACCTTTAATTCCGATTGGCTGATAGAATTCTATCAGCCAATCGGAATTCAAGGGACGCCCTCTTGGATGACGTCATTTAAAGGAACCTTCATTCTTCAAGAGGATTCGAAAGATGAGGATGCTCCGCGCTGGATGTCTTGAAGATGGAGCCACTCTGCGTCGGAAGGATGAAGATAAAAGATGCCATCTGGATGAAGACTTCTGCCCGCCTGGAGGACCACTTCTTTCAGCTTGGATTAAGACTTCTCCCGGATTCGTTGAGGACTTCTGGCCGCTTGGATGAAGACTTCTCCCGGCTTGATGAGGATGGATGTCCGGTCTTCAAAAACTGTAAATGGATCTTCGGGGGTTAGTGTTAGGTTTTTTTAAGGGTTTATTGGCTGGGTTTTATTTTTAGATTAGGGTTTGGGCTGAAAAAGAGCTAAATGCCTTTTTAAGGGCAATGCCCATCCAAATGCCCTTTTCAGGGCAATGGGGAGCTTAGGTTTTTTAGATAGGATTTTATTTGGGGGGTTGGTTGTGTGGGTGGTGGGTTTTACTGTTGGGGGATTGTTTGTATTTTTTTTCAGGTAAAAGAGCTGATTTCTTTGGGGCAATGCCCCGCAAAAGGCCCTTTTAAATATTTGATTTCTTTTTTATTTTGTGTAATTTAGTGTTTGTTTGTTTTTGTAATTTAGTTAATTGTATTTAATTAATGTAATGTGTTTAATTGTAGTGTAAGGTTAGGTGGTAGTGTAAGGCAGGTTAGGTTTTACTTTACAGGTAAATTTGCATTTATTTTAACTAGGTAGCTAGTAAATAGTTAATAACTATTTACTAACTAGTCTATTTACTAACTAGTCTATCTAGTTAAAATAAATACAAACTTGCCTGTGTAATAAAAATAAAACCTAAGATAGATACAATGTAACTATTAGTTATATTGTAGCTAGCTTAGGGTTTATTTTACAGGTAAGTATTTAGTTTTAAATAGGAATTATTTAGGTAGTAATTGTAATTTTTATTTGGAATAATTTAAATTATGTTAAATTTAGTGGGTGTTAGGGTTAGACTTAGGGGTTAATAACTTTAGTGTAGTTGCAGCGATTTTGGGGGCAGCGGATTAGGGGTTAATAATAGTAATGTAGGTTGCGGCGATGTTAGAGCAGCAGATTAGGGGTTAATAATATTTAAATAGTGTTTGCGATGTGGGAGTGCGGCAGTTTAGGTGTTAATATGTTTATTATAATGGTGGCGATGTCCGGAGTGGCAGTTTAGGGGTTAATAATTATATTTTAGTGTTTGTGATGCGAGAGGGCCTCGGTTTAGGGGTTAATAGGTAGTTTATGGGTGTTAGTGTACTTTGTAACACTTTAGTTATGCGTTTTATGCTACAGCTCTGTAACATAAAAGCCATAACTTCTGACTTTCAGTTTACAGTACGGATCTTGACGGTATAGGCTGTACCGCTCACTCTTTGGCCGGACAGGCAAACTCGTAATACCGGCACTGTGGAAGTCCCATTGAAAAATGACTTTTTGAAAGCTGTAGTAGTTACGTTGCGTGACGGCCAAAAAAGTGTGCGGTACAGCTATACCTGCAAGACTCGTAATACCAGCGGTAGTGAAAAAGAGCCATAACGCTGCTTTTTCACCATAACACAAAACTCGTAATCTAGATGTAAGTGATTTATTAACAGTTCAACAATTTATAACACAAAATAATTCAACTGTACTATAACAGATCTTTTTTGATACCACTTACTTGACGTTATTAAATATAAGAATATACACAAGAGAAGTGTTTTTAATTTAAGTGTGGGCAGCAGGACATCTTTTAATAAAACAGAATAAAAGTTATTTTTTATCTTTTCTTGCATCTTACTTTGACCAAGCATCATAGTGCAAGCCCATATTGTTTACTGCAACAATTAACCAGTCTAAAGAAGTGTTAGCTATGTGATAACACATCTTATTTCTACCATCACATTTGATTTTAAATAACAAGTGCCTATATTTCCTGTTGTTTTATTCATATTTGTCCCTATGCCGGATTTTGCATAGACATGATAAACAGTTGAAAGTTAAGAAGTTTGAGGTTGAAGGTTAAGAAATAATAACATATTTATTCTGAAATGTATAGATAATTTGTAAACCATAAGACAGGCATTTTATTAACATAATGTAGTCGTGATCTTGTATTCTTTCGATCCTTGTGATATATTAAATATGGTGAATTATATTAATATTAGTTGCAGTATTTGATAAGGCTTCAAAACATTCTTTTACATTATATAAAACTTGTGAAAATGAGAACATTTGTGGAAGAGTTTTTATTTTAAGTATGAGCAACTGAAGAGAATTATATTATTGTTTGCTTATAAAACAATTATAACTCAAACTAGCTGCACGAAGGAGAAAAGAAAGAGGACAAACTTTGGCTGATTTATATATTCAATTATAAAACATTTAGAGAAAAAAAGAATAGTTTGGTTATTACAAGAAGATTAAAAAGATTAACAAAATCCATAAAGGAAATAAATATAAAATGAGCACAAATAGCAGATTGTTTAATAAAAAATACAATGTCCAAGATTTAAGAAAACTGAATAAATTAAACTCTGTTTAAAGGGGAAACCCTTTCACTATTGAGATATATATATATAAAATGTTTTGTTGGTACAATATATCTATACCTATATATAGACATGATTATATATAGGTATATAGATATATACATATATATAGGTATATCTGTGTATAAATACATAGAACATATTCTGCTATGTGCACAACATAGGAATATGAAATATTACAGCAAATACACAGTAAATAACACTTTATTAAGTATGAATATTGCATAAATATGCTTTTACATGTTTTCAGCTACTTAACTGCAAAGGGCACCAATGAACTTATATATATATATATATATATATATATATATACCTATGTATTTATGTGTTTATATGTGTGTGTGTGTGTGTGTGTGTATATATATATATATATGTGTGTGTGTGTGTGTATATATATATATGTGTGTGTGTGTGTGTATATATATATATATGTGTGTGTGTGTGTATATATATATGTGTGTGTGTGTGTGTGTATATATATATATGTGTGTGTGTGTATATATATATATGTGTGTGTGTGTGTGTGTATATATATATATGTGTGTGTGTGTGTATATATATATGTGTGTGTGTGTGTGTGTATATATATATGTGTGTGTGTATATATGTATTTATGTGTTTATATGTGTGTGTGTGTATATATATATATATGTGTGTGTGTATATATATATATATACACATTTAAATACATCTGACAACATATATAAACATGCATTTATACATACATATACAGCTTTAGAGATGTATATGTATGCATCTCTCTAAGTTAAAGCCCTTTGCCTGCCTTTTTTTTCTAACACCTGAGACCTCATATCTTTGAAGTTATATAACTTTTTAATGCTTTTTAATGTAATTTTGATGTATTTTGTGCAACTTTCAATTTTAGCGTAACTGTTAACTAGAGCTCTGAGGTTGTGCTAGCCATGACGCACGTTAATTTAAATTGCACTTGAGGGAACGCATTTACTTTCAACCTATAATGCGCTCGTTACGTCCAACACGTGCAAACAGCAGCAATAATGCTGACATCGCTAGTGCGCCACAGTTAGTGCGCCACTTGTAATCTGGCCCAAAGTAGGTATGTACCTTTTGGGTTAACGAATATTTAAGGGTAGCGAGCAGCTGGGTGTATAGATGTCAATCCGTTTGAAAACACTAAGGGGCATATTTATCAAGCTCCGTATGTTAATCGGATCAGACAATAGGATGAAAGCTCAATCCTATTGGCTGATTGCAACAGCCAATATGATTTCCCCCACCCCATAATTCCTATTGGCAGATAGAATTCTATCAGCCAATCGGAATGTAAGGGACGCCATCTTGGATGACGTAATTTAAAGGAAAACTTCATTCTTCAGCAACCATCGTAAGAAGAGGATGCTCTGTGCCGGTTGTCTTGAAGATGGACCCGCTCTATGAATATAGAAGATGCCGTCTGGATGAACACTTCTGCCCGCTTGGATGAAGACTTCTGCTGGCTTCGAGGAGGACTTCTGCCCGCTTGGATGAAGACTTCTGCCGGCTTCGATGAGGACTTCTGCGGCCTGGATGAGGATGGATGTCCGGTCTTCAAAACTGTAAGTGGATCGTCAGTGGTTAGTGTTAGTTTCTTGTAAGGGTTTATTGGGTGGGTTTTATTTTTAGCTTAGGGTTTTGGGCAATCTAAAAGAGCTAAATGCCCTTTTAAGGGCAATGCCCATCCAAATGCCCTTTTCAGGGCAATGGGGAGCTTAGGTTTATTTAGATAGGGTATTATTTGGGGGGTTTGGTTGTGTGGTTGGTTTTACTGTTGGGTGGTTGTTTGTATTTTTTTTTACAGCTAAAAGAGCTGATTTCTTTGGGGCAATGCCCCGCAAAAGGCCCTTTTAAGGGCCATTGGCAGTTTAGTGTAGGCTAGGGTTCTTTTTATTTTGGGGGGGGGGGGTTATTTTGATAGGGCTATTAGATGTCAGGGTCTTTTCCCTGTTTTGTTTGCCATGTGCTGCTGGCAGCCATTTTACTCACCTCTCTTGCTGACTCTGGTGCATACTGTGTGATGCTGCTCATTTCCTGCACTTCCTTTTATGAGTCAAAGTCAGAGTGGAAGCTCTTGGAAGAGGTGCGCTCGGGAATAGGGTGGTCGAGGTATGTCCAAAACATCCAATGGGATGCAGCTCTTCCGATACGTGGATGGATGATGGAAGTATCTGTAGCGGGAGAAAGGAAGGCGCCAATAGGGTGATAACGCTAACAAACCAGATAGAGTGTGGGAAGGGTGAGAACAATACTCACAAGCGGAGCGGCACTGTGACGTGCCTGAAAGAGCAGACCGGGACCTCAGCGTCGCCCGGAAGACCAGCTTAGGCAGCAGCAAATCCTCGGTCAGGAGCGTGTTTGGTGTGACCGATTAGGATCCCAGTGTAGTAACACACCTTCCTCTCTGTGTTCCAAGATTCTGTACACTTACAGGAGGAAAAGCAGGTGACAGTAGACAGGGTATAGAACTTCGGTCACTCAAATTAGCACAGTCCAAAGTAGGAAAGAGGGGAGATCAGACTCCAGCAGGGTAAATATAAAACAAGTTTATTAAAATGTTTTAAAATCAAGCAACGCATTTCTCGGCTACACAGAGCCGTTTCATCAGGCTATAATACATGTTCTAACAAGCCTGCTGCTTAAATACCTCCTCTAACCAATCCAATCGCATCTGAGTCTACACATCCCTAACAAGACGGCTTGCGTCTCAATCAACAGCTGACAAACACAATCATAGACAGAGTGAATTTGCGTTCCACTTACACTATATATTAATAACCAAGTAATAACATTAACTCTTGGGACTACCAAAAAGAACCAGTGTTGGTATTTGGTTGCCTTATTGGATTTTTCATTTTCATTCTCATAGATAATAATTTGTGATATTATAATGTATCATACATTTAGATATAAGAATATATATAAAAAAAATTATGCAAAAAAATAATAAAACTTACACTCTAAATAACCAAATAATACCAACAACTATTAGAACTACCAAAAAAACCTGAGGTCCCGGTCTGCTCTTTCAGGCACGTCACAGTGCCGCTCCGCTTGTGAGTATTGCTCTCACCCTTCCCACACTCTATCTGGTTTGTTAGCGTTATCACCCTATTGGCGCCTTCCTTTCTCCCGCTACAGATACTTCCTTTTATGGCCAGACTGGTGTACATCATCCGTGTGAGACAGGATGCAGACTCAAAATTGTGATGTCATCACTTATTATTTAAAGGGCCGCTGTTCAGTATGCTTTGCCCTTGCGTTGTCTCAGACCTGTTTGTGAGAGCTCCTGTGTATTACCTGTCTGTCTGACATCCCTCCTGGTTCCTGATCCCTGGCTTGTTCCTGACTCTGCTGTTCTCCTTGTTCCTGATTCCAGCTTGTCTGACTAATCGCTTTGGCTCCTGACTCGGCTCGTCTGACTACCAGCTCTGGTTTTGATTCCTGGCTTGTTATTTGACTTGTGGACTTATTATTATTTTTTGCTATTAATAAAGGTGTGATTATTTTTGCACTTCTCGTCTCAGTCTGATTTCTGGCACCCTGACATTAGATTAGAAGTAATTTCGTTTTTATTGTTGATAATTTGTTTTTTTATTTTGTGTAATTTAGTGTTTATTTCTTTTTGTAATTTAGATAATTGTATTTTGTTAATTTAATTTATTTAATTTTATTGTAATGTTAGGTGTTAGTGTAACTCAGGTTAGGTTTTATTTTACAGGTAAATTTGTATTTATTTTAACTAGGTAGCTAGTAAATAGTTAATAACTATTTACTTACTAGTCTACCTAGTTAAAATAAATACAAACTTACCTGTGAAATAAAAATAACACCTGAGCTAACTACAATGTAACTATTAGTTATATTGTAGCTAGCTTAGGGTTTATTTTACAGGTAAGTATTCATTTTTAAATAGGAATTATTTAGTTATTAATAGAAAAGTTTTATTTAGAATTATTTGAATTATGTTAAAGTTAGGGGGTGTTAGGGTTATGTTAGGGTTAGACTTCGGGTTAGGGTTACGTTAGGGGTTAATATATTTATTTAGTGTTAGTGATGTGGGAGGCCAGAGGTTTAGGGGTTAATAACTTTAGTATAGTGGCGGCGGCGGTGGCAGATTAGGGGTTAATAAGTGTAGGTAGGTGGCGGCGACATTGGGGTGGCAGATTAGGGGTTAATAAGTGTAGGTAGGTGGTGGCGGCGGCGGCGACATTGGGGGCGACAGATTAGGGGTTAATAAGTGTAATGTAGGTGTCGGCGATGTCAGGGGCAGCAGATTAGGGATGTGTAGACTTGGGGTTTATGTTAGGGTGTTAGGTTTAAACATACATTTTTTTTCCCCATAGACATCAATGGGGCTGCGTTACGGAGCTTTACGCTCAGCGATTGCAGGTGTTAGGCTTTTTTTATCCGGCTCTCCCCATTGATCGTGCACGAGCACGTCAAAACGCCGCTTGTATTTGGGTGAGGTATGGAGTTCAATGCAACCATATTGCCCGCACAAGCCGGGTTTGTGCAAACCTGTAATAGCAGCGTTATGAAAGGTGAGCGGTGAAAATAAAGTACAAGTTATTAGCGAGCCAGCCATAATGCAAAACTCGTAATCTGGCTGATTGTTTTCAAGTTTCCTTTTCAAAGCTCTTTAACTTTTGGTTGGAAGCTAATTAGGAACAGATATACCTGTGATTTCACAGTGATCAATCAACTGCCTTGTGAAGCTTCCAACTGTCACAGGAAGCAGAAAAGACAACATTTTCACAGTTAAATTACAGGAAAAGTGGCAAAATTAATGATAAATGTGTATTGCAAGGTGCTTTTTCTTTCTTACTACAAATATCCAAGTGTCTTATGTCCCTTTAAGCAAAGTATAGTATGATTAATTAATAACTGAAGAAATAGGCAGTAATTAGATGGAAGACAAATACAATATACTTTATAGGGGCATTAAACAGTGCAAGAGAGTAATATAAAATGATCAAGTATGTATATTAAAAAAATAAAAAAAACTTTGCAATGTACTTTCATTATTCATTTTGTCCCCCTTTCCTGTAGTTTGAAAATGTGAAAATTGTTGTTTCTCTCTGTGTCACTGGGATCTGCCATGTTAGAACCTAGGTTTTCCTCCTAATTTATCTCTTTAATAGGGAGAGATATAAATCAGGTAATAAAAGAGAGTGTGCAAACAAGGTCGTGTGGTCCTCAGCAGCTGAGATATATAAGGGAAAACCTAAGTTCCAACATGAAAGTGTCCACTACTTTATAGAAAAATGCTTTATAGAAGCCAAACCTTTACACATATATCTGCAATATATAAACAACTAAAAGAATATATATATATATATACACATACTATTCTCAGGAAACATTTGCTTTGAATACATCATTATGCCTAGCATTTATTTACTTTTTAATATCCCTTTAAATAAAGGGAGTCAACTAGATTAGTGTAACGTCCCTACCCTGTGAACCTGAACTGTAAAACTAGCAGAGGGATATTGATATCATTTGTGTAATGTGTGCTAGATTGCTGTCTGTATATCCAGACATTATCTGTGGCCTATGTTTAAACAAACACATATTACCAGCTATTTCCCTTCTCGCCCAGGAACCTTGCTGTGGCATAATTTTATTTTCACATACAGGTCAGGTAAGAGCTCCCCTGTGACCTATTTATTGTCTCCTTCTCGCTGCTTTCTCTGTTTGAATCACAATGCGTTCTGTGCACATGATCCTTCTATAATGGGAGGGAGACCCTACGCAAAGATGAAGGAATTTAGAAGAAAAAAAAAGTGATCAGCCATTTGATTGGTGGAACTAGGAAATATGGGCAATTTACTCCATAATCCATTTAAAATAACAATCCAACCGTGTGCATTGATATTTCTTCAACAATGGATATCTAAAGAATGAAGCAAATTAGATAATAGAAGTAAATTGGAATGTTGTTTAAAATTGTATTATCTACTTGAATCAAAGAAAATGTTTGGGTTCAGTGTCCCTTTAAGGAACAGTCTACAATAGAAGTGTTATTGTTTTAGAAGACAGATAATCCCTTTATTACCAATCCCCCAGTTTTGCACAACCAACACAGTTATATTAATACACTTTTTACCTCTGTGATTATCTTGTATCTAAACCTCTGCAGACTGCCCCTTATCTCAGTTATATTAATATACTTTTTACCTCTGTGATTACCTTGTATTTAAGCCTCTGCAGACTGCCCCTTATCTCAGTTATATTAATGTACTTTTTACCTCTGTGATTATCTTGTATCTAAGCCTCTGCAGACTGCCCCTTATCTCAGTTATATGAATGTACTTTTTACCTCTGTGATTATCTTGTATCTAAGCCTCTGCAGACTGCCCCTTATCTCAGTTATATTAATGTACTTTTTACCTCTGTGATTATCTTGTATCTAAGCCTCTGCAGACAGCCCCTTATCTTAGTTATATTAATGTACTTTTTACCTCTGTGATTATCTTGTATCTAAGCCTCTGCAGACTGCCTCCTTATCTCAGTTATATTAATGTACTTTTTACCTCTGTGATTACCCTGTATCTAAGCCTCTGCAGACAGCCCCTTATCTCAGTTATATTAATGTACTTTTTACCTCTGTGATTATCTTGTATCTAAGCTTCTGCTGACTGCCCCTTATCTCAGTTATATTAATGTACTTTTTACCTCTGTGATTATCTTGTATCTAAGCCTCTGCAGACTGCCTCCTTATCTCAGTTATATTAATGTACTTTTTACCTCTGTGATTACCTTGTATCTAAGCTTCTGCAGACTGCCCCTTATCTCAGTTATATTAATGTACTTTTTACCTCTGTGATTACCTTGTATCTAAGAACCTTCTGACAGCCCCCTGATCACATGACTGTGACTGTATAAAATCATTTGAGTTGCATTTAGCATTGTGTTGTGCAAACTCTAAAATGACTCCCTGTGCCTGAACACAGTGTGATCTATATGGCCCACAGTCTCTTGTTGTTAAAAGCAATTTAAAAAGCATGTGATAAGAGGCGGCCCTTAAGGGTTTAGAAATTAGCATATGAGCCTACCTAGGTTTAGTTTCAACTAAGAATACCAAGAGAACAAAGCAAATGTGATAATAAAACTACATTGTCAAGTTGATTAAAATTACATCTCCTATCTGAATAATGAAAGTTTCATTTTGACTAGACTGTCCCTTTAAATTTAACAAGACTGCAGGAAAATGACGTTTTTTCATGGGACTTCCATAGCGCAGCCATTACAAGTTTTGCGGTGAGGCTAAAAAGCTTGCGTTCCAGCCTATACCGACAAGATCTGTTACGCAATCTGTGATCAGTAGTTATGAGTTTTACGCAACAAAACTCATAACTAAAGTGCTACAAAGTGCACTAAACACCCATAAACTACCTATTAACCCCTAAACCGAGGCCCTCCCGCATCTCAAACACTATATTAAAGTTATTAACCCCTAATCTGCCACTCCCGACATCGCCGCCACTAATAAAATGTATTAACCCCTATTCTGCCCCTCCCCGACATAGTCACCACTATAATAAAGTTATTAACCCCTAAACCGCGGCCCTCCCACATCGCAAACACTATTTAAATATTAACCCCTAATCTGCCGTCCGCCCACACCGCCACCACTATAATAAACCTATTAACCCCTAAACCGCAAGCCCCCACAACAAAATATACTAAATTAAACTATTAACCCCTAAAACGAAAGCCCCCACATCACAATAAACTAATTTAAACTAGTAACCCCTAGACCTAACTCCCCCCTAACTTTATATTGAAGTTACAATCTAATAGCCCTATAAAAATAAAAAACCCCACCCAAAATAAAAAAAAACCCTAGCCTACAATAAACTACCAATAGCCCTTAAAAGGACTTTTTGTAGGGCATTGCCCTAAGTTAAACAGCTCTTTTACCTGTAAAAAAAAATACAAAGACCCCCCTAACAGTAAACCCACCACCCAACCATCCCCCAAAATAGAATAAAAAAAACTAAGTCTAAGAAAAACCTAAGCTACCCATTACCCTAAAAAGGGCATTCGTATGGGCATTGCCCTTAAAAGGGCATTTAGCTCTTTTGCATTGCCCTTAAAAGGGCATTTAGCTCTTTAAAGGGACACTGTACCAAATTTTTTTCTTTCGTTATTCAGATAGAGAATGACATTTTAAGCAACTTTCTAATTTACTCCTATTATCAAATTTTCTTCATTCTCTTGGTATCTTTATTTGAAATGCAAGAAAGTAAGTTTAGATGCCGGCCCATTTTTGGTGATCAACCTGGGTTGTTCTTGCTGATTGGTGGATAAACTCATCCACCAATAAAAAAGTGCTGTCCAGAGTTCTGAATAAAAAAAAAAAGCTTAGATGTCTTCTTTTTAAAATAAAGATAGCAAGAGAACGAAGAAAAATTGATAATAGGAATAAATTAGAAAGTGGCTTAAAATTGCATGCTCTATCTGAATAACGAAAGAAAAAAATTGGGTTCAGTGTCCCTTTAAGAAAAGCCCAAACCCTAATCTAAACAAAAAAACACCCAAAAAAGTTTAAAAAATCCTAACACTAACCCCCGAAGATCCACTTACAGTTTCTGAAGTCCGGACATCCAGGCGGCGAGAAGTCTTCATCCAGGCAGCGAGGTCTTCATTCATTCAGACGGCATCTTCTATCTTCATCCCGGCGGCATCTTCTATCTTCATCCCGGCGGCACGGAGCGGGTCCATCCTGAAGACATCCAGCGCGGAGCATCCTCTTCACGCGGTCGCCGTCGTATACTGAATCTTCAATGCAAGGGAGCCTTTTTAAAATGGTGTCCCTTGCATTCCTATTAGCTGATTTGAATAGCCAATAGAATTTCAGAAGCTCTCATCCTACTGGCTGTTTTGAACAGCTAATAGGATTTCAGTAGCTCTCATCCTATTGGCTGATTTGAATTTCCAAAATCAAATCAGTCAATAGGAATGCAAGAGACGCCAGTTTGAAAAGGCTCCCTTGCATTGAAGATTCAGTGTACGGCGGCGACTGTATGAAGAGGATGTTCCGCGCCGGATGTCTTCAGGATGGACTCGCTCCGCGCCGCTGGGATGAAGATAGAAGACGCAGCCGGGATGAAGATAGAAGATGCCACCTGGATAAAGATGGAGCCGCCTGGATGAAGATGAAGCCGTTGGGATTAAGTTGGAGCAGCCGGGATGAAGATCCTTCAAGCGGGACATCAGCAACTGTGAGTACCTAAAGAGGGGTTAGGGGTTGGTGTTAGGTTTTTGGTTTTTTTTTTTTTTTTTGTAGATTAGGTTTTTTTAAATAGTATTTTTTATTTTGTGGGTTTGGGGGGTGCGGTTTTGTAACGTTAGTGGGTCTTAATATTTTTTTTCAGGTAAAAGAGCAGTTTTGCCCTAAAAAAGGCCCTTTTAAGGGCTATTGGTAGTTTATTATAGACTAGGTTTCTTTTATTTTGGGGTGGGTTTTTTCAAATGGGTATTAGAATAGGAATAATTGTTATTATTTTGGATAGTTCGTTTGTTATTTTGTGTAATGTTTTTTTTTGTTTTGGGGTGGGTTTTTCTTTTTACAATAGCCATTTTTTATTTTTAATGGGCAGCAAACGCTGAATGCCCTTTTAAGGGTAATGCCCATACAAATGCCCTTTTCAGGGCAATGTGTAGATAAGGTTTTACTTTATTTTTATTTTGTGGGTTTGGGGGGTGGGGGTTGGTATACTGTTAGGGGGTGTTTGTTTTTAAGGGCCCTTGGTAGTTTATTATAGATTATGTTTTTTTATTTTGGGGTGGGTTTTTTTTTTTTATTAAAAGGGTATTAGAATAGGAATAATTTTTGTTTTGGATAATTTTGTTTGTTATTTTTTGTAATGGTAGGTTTTTTTTGTTGTTGTAATTTTAGCGTTTTTTATTTTTTGTAATTTTTTGTGTTTTTTATTTTTTGTAATGTTAGGTTATAGTGTAAGGCAGCTTAGGTTTTATTTCACAGGTAAATTTGTATTTATTGTAACTAGGTAGTTAATATATAGTTAATAACTATTTACTAACTAGTCTACCTAGTTAAAATAAATACAAACTTATCTGTGAAATAAAAATAAAACCTGTTAGCTACAATATAACTTAGTTATATTGTAGCTAGCTTAGGTTTTATTTCACAGGTAATTATGTATTTAGTTTTAAATAGGTATTATTTAGTAAATAATTGTAACTTTTATTTAGCTCTATTTTAATTATGTTAAAGTTAGGGGGTGTTAGGGTTATGGTTAGGTTTAGGGTTACGGCTATGGATTAATATAGTTTATTTTAGGTTGTTGCAATGTGGGGGGCTGGCAGTTTAAGGGTTATAGGTTTATTTAGTGGTAGTGATGTGGGAGGCCAGAGGTTTAGGGTTTAACAACTTTATTAGTGGTGGCAATGTCGGGGAACAGCGGAATAGGGGTTGATAGATTTATTATAGTGTGGGTGATGTTGGGGTGCAGGGGAATAGGAGTTAATAGTTGATAGTTAATAGTATTAATAGTTAATAGTTAATAGTATAGTATCTGGAGCGGCAGATTAGGGGTTAATAGTTTTATTTTGGTGGCAGGGGAAGCAGATTAGGGGTGTTTAGGCTTGGGGTTTATGTTAGGGTGTTAGGTTTAAACGTAACATTTTTCTCCCATAGACATCAATGGGGTAGCGTTACGGAGCTTTTCATTCCGCAATCACAGGTGTTAGTTTTTTTTTCTAACCCGCTCTCCCCATTGATGTCTATGGGGAAAGCGTGCATGAGCACGTCAAAACAGCGCTTGTATTGTATGCGGTATGGAGCTTAATGGGACCATATCGCACGCACAAGCCGGCTGTTTCAAAACTTGTAATGGTTGCACTAGTGAGGATGAAATAACACAACTTTTGTTGCGTTCGTTAAAAACCCTCTAGCGCGCATAACTCGTAATCTACCTAAATGTTATTTAAAAATAAGCAAAACTATACATTTTTACAAAAACACTCCCAGATGGGCGATATAAATGGATAATCTGCAAAACATTTATGCAAATAAAACTCTAGTGTGCAATGTCCCTTTAAGGCAACGCATATTTATTTAAATTAAAAAAATACAAATCCACAAATTTAGAGCACTATAACAATGTATATATTGCAATATACGATTTGCACTATTGGAACACCCATATTTCTGTATATAATGAAGAATTATGTTGACAATTAGGAACAGTTGAGTCTAACTGGGCCTTGTTTTTGTGTATTTTTTTTATGATTATAACAAGGACATTACAGTGACGCCAACCTCAAGTTGCGCCCCAATGAGACAGTCATACAGACTATGATAGAGAGACCATGAGAATTATTTTATCAAAAAGATGTAAAGATACAAATAAAGTTTATGCAATTACAAGCATATTAAATACATTTCTAAGCCTTTTAATACTTAGGTTACATGACAAACTTCAGTTTGATATTACATTTTAATGGGACCTTAATTAGCACAGGGAACTACTCTTGGGAAATAAAATAGATAGATAAAGATAATGGTTTGAAGACGCCTGACAGTCAAAATGTAGGAGCAGAGGCCATAAATCTAGGAGCCAGGTATTTTTGGCAAATTTGAAAGTTGTATTATATGTAAGAAACCAAAATGCATTATCAATACAGGAACAAGACACTGGGGCAAAAAAACGATTAATATTGCACTAATTAATTGTAGTGTTCCTGCTAATATGCAATGGCTTAAGATTCAGATAGAGGAAAAAGTGAATTTACCTTAAATTATGCACCATCCTTATGAAGCACCATACTTTGTGCAAGCTTGATTAAAAAAAACAAAAAACATGTTGCACAATGTGTCAAGAATTGTGTACTTAGGTCACTGCATAATGAAAGAATTTATCTAATTAGTACTACTAGCCAGGTCACACACATCTCACTCCTTACCCTCTCTGCTCCCCTCTTGCTCACAAAGCCCTCTTAGCCTCTCTGCTCCCCTCTTGCTCACAAAGCCCTCTTACCCTCTCTGCTCCCCTCTTGCTCACAAAGCCCTCTTACCCTCTCTGTTCCCCTGTTGCCCTCTCTGTTCCCCTCTTACCCTCTCTGCTCCCCTCTTGCTCACAAAGCCTTCTTACCCTCTCTGTTCCCCTCTTGCCCTCTCTGTTCCCCTCTTGCTCACAAAGCCCTCTTACCCTCTCTGCTCCCCTCTTGCTCACAAAGCCCTCTTACCCTCTCTGCTCCCCTCTTGCTCACAAAGCCCTCTTACCCTCTCTGCTCCCCTCTTGCTCACAAAGCCCTCTTACCCTCTCTGCTCCCCTCTTGCTCACAAAGCCCTCTTACCCTCTCTGCTCCCCTCTTGCTCACAAAGCCCTCTTACCCTCTCTGCTCCCCTCTTGCTCACAAAGCCCTCTTACCCTCTCTGCTCCCCTCTTGCTCACAAAGCCCTCTTACCCTCTCTGCTCCCCTCTTGCTCACAAAGCACTCTTACCCTCTCTGCTCCCCTCTTGCTCACAAAGCACTCTTACCCTCTCTGCTCCCCTCTTGCTCACAAAGCCCTCTTACCCTCTCTTCTCCCCTCTTGCTCACAAAGCCCTCTTACCCTTTTTGCTCCCCTCTTGCTCACAAAGCACTCTTACCCTCTCTGCTCCCCTCTTGCTCACAAAGCCCTCTTACCCTCTCTGCTCCCCTCTTGCTCACAAAGCCCTCTTAGCCTCTCTGCTCCCCTCTTGCTCACAAAGCCCTCTTACCCTCTCTGCTCCCCTCTTGCTCACAAAGCCCTCTTACCCTCTCTGCTCCCCTCTTGCTCACAAAGCCCTCTTACCCTCTCTTCTCCCCTCTTGCTCACAAAGCCCTCTTAGCCTCTCTGCTCCCCTCTTGCTCACAAAGCCCTCTTAGCCTCTCTGCTCCCCTCTTGCTCACAAAGCCCTCTTACGCTCTCTGCTCCCCTCTTGCTCACAAAGCCCTCTTACCCTCTCTGCTCCCCTCTTGCTCACAAAGCCCTCTTACCCTCTCTGCTCCCCTGTTGCTCACAAAGCCCTCTTACCCTCTCTGCTCCCCTGTTGCTCACAAAGCCCTCTTACCCTTTCTGCTCCCCTCTTGCTCACAAAGCCCTCTTACCCTCTCTGCTCCCCTCTTGCTCACAAAGCCCTCTTAGCCTCTCTGCTCCCCTCTTGCTCACAAAGCACTCTTACCCTCTCTGCTCCCCTCTTGCTCACAAAGCCCTCTTACCCTCTCTGCTCCCCTCTTGCTCACAAAGCCCTCTTACCCTCTCTGCTCCCCTATTGCTCACAAAGCCCTCTTACCCTCTCTGCTCCCCTCTTGCTCACAAAGCCCTCTTACCCTCTCTGTTCCCCTCTTGCTCACAAAGCCCTCTTACCCTCTCTGCTCCCCTCTTGCTCACAAAGCCCTCTTAGCCTCTCTGCTCCCCTATTGCTCACAAAGCACTCTTACCCTCTCTGCTCCCATATTGCTCACAAAGCCCTCTTAGCCTCTTTGCTACCCTCTTGCTCACAAAGCACTCTTACCCTCTCTGTTCCCCTCTTGCTCACAAAGCCCTCTTAGCCTCTCTGCTCCCCTCTTGCTCACAAAGCACTCTTACCCTCTCTGCTCCCCTCTTGCTCACAAAGCCCTCTTACCCTCTCTGCTCCCCTCTTGCTCACAAAGCCCTCTTACCCTCTCTGCTCCCCTCTTGCTCACAAAGCCCTCTTAGCCTCTCTGCTCCCCTATTGCTCACAAAGCGCTCTTACCCTCTCTGCTCCCATCTTGCTCACAAAGCCCTCTTAGCCTCTCTGCTCCCCTCTTGCTCACAAAGCCCTCTTAGCCTCTCTGCTCCCCTCTTGCTCACAAAGCCCTCTTACCCTCTCTGCTCCCCTCTTGCTCACAAAGCCCTCTTAGCGTCTCTGCTCCCCTCTTGCTCACAAAGCCCTCTTACCCTCTCTGCTCCCCTCTTGCTCACAAAGCCCTCTTACCCTCTCTGCTCCCCTCTTGCTCACAAAGCCCTCTTAGCGTCTCTGCTCCCCTCTTGCTCACAAAGCCCTCTTAGCCTCTCTGCTCCCCTCTTGCTCACAAAGCACTCTTACCCTCTCTGCTCCCCTCTTGCTCACAAAGCCCTCTTACCCTCTCTGCTCCCCTCTTGCTCACAAAGCCCTCTTAGCCTCTCTGCTCCCCTCTTACTCACAAAGCCCTCTTAGCCTCTCTGCTCCCCTCTTGCTCACAAAGCCCTCTTACCATCTCTGCTCCCCTCTTGCTCACAAAGCCCTCTTACCCTCTCTGCTCCCCTCTTGCTCACAAAGCCCTCTTACCCTCTCTGCTCCCCTCTTGCTCACAAAGCCCTCTTAGTCTCTCTGCTCCCCTATTGCTCACAAAGCACTCTTACCCTCTCTGCTCCCATCTTGCTCACAAAGCCCTCTTAGCCTCTTTGCTCCCCTCTTGCTCACAAAGCACTCTTACCCTCTCTGTTCCCCTCTTGCTCACAAAGCCCTCTTAGCCTCTCTGCTCCCCTCTTGCTCACAAAGCACTCTTACCCTCTCTGCTCCCCTCTTGCTCACAAAGCCCTCTTACCCTCTCTGCTCCCCTCTTGCTCACAAAGCACTCTTACCCTCTCTGCTCCCCTCTTGCTCACAAAGCCCTCTTACCCTCTCTGCTCCCCTCTTGCTCACAAAGCCCTCTTAGCCTCTCTGCTCCCCTCTTGCTCACAAAGCCCTCTTAGCCTCTCTGCTCCCCTCTTGCTCACAAAACCCTCTTACCCTCTCTGCTCCTTTCTTGCTCACAAAGCCCTCTTACCCTCTCTGCTCCCCTCTTGCTCACAAAGCCCTCTTAGCCTCTCTGCTCCCCTCTTGCTCACAAAGCCCTCTTAGCCTCTCTGCTCCCCTCTTGCTCACAAAGCACTCTTACCCTCTCTGCTCCCCTCTTGCTCACAAAGCCCTCTTACCCTCTCTGCTCCCCTCTTGCTCACAAAGCCCTCTTAGTCTCTCTGCTCCCCTCTTGCTCACAAAGCCCTCTTAGCCTCTCTGCTCCCCTCTTGCTCACAAAGCCCTCTTACACTCTCTGCTCCCCTCTTGCTCACAAAGCCCTCTTAGCCTCTCTGCTCCCCTCTTGCTCACAAAGCCCTCTTAGCCTCTCTGCTCCCCTCTTGCTCACAAAACCCTCTTACCCTCTCTGCTCCCCTCTTGCTCACAAAGCACTCTTAGCCTCTCTGCTCCCCTCTTGCTCACAAAGCACTCTTACCCTCTCTGCTCCCCTCTTGCTCACAAAGCACTCTTACCCTCTCTGCTCCCCTCTTGCTCACAAAGCCCTCTTAGCCTCTCTGCTCCCCTCTTGCTCACAAAGCCCTCTCAGCCTCTCTGCTCCCCTCTTGCTCACAAAGCCCTCTTACCCTCTCTGCTCCCCTCTTGCTCACAAAGCCCTCTTACCCTCTCTGCTCCCCTCTTGCTCACAAAGCCCTCTTACCCTCTCTGCTCCCCTCTTGCTCACAAAGCACTCTTACCCTCTCTGCTCCCCTCTTGCTCACAAAGCCCTCTTAGTCTCTCTGCTCCCCTCTTGCTCACAAAGCCCTCTTAGCCTCTCTGCTCCCCTCTTGCTCACAAAGCCCTCTTACCCTCTCTGCTCCCCTCTTGCTCACAAAGCCCTCTTACCCTCTCTGCTCACCTCTTGCTCACAAAGCCCTCTTACCCTCTCTGCTCCCCTCTTGCTCACAAAGCCCTCTTAGCCTCTCTGCTCCCCTCTTGCTCACAAAGCCCTCTTAGCCTCTCTGCTCCCCTCTTGCTCACAAAGCACTCTTACCCTCTATGCTCCCCTCTTGCTCACAAAGCCCTCTTACCCTCTCTGCTCCCCTCTTGCTCACAAAGCCCTCTTAGCCTCTCTGCTCCCCTCTTGCTCACAAAGCCCTCTTAGCCTCTCTGCTCCCCTCTTGCTCACAAAGCCCTCTTACCATCTCTGCTCCCCTCTTGCTCACAAAGCCCTCTTACCCTCTCTGCTCCCCTCTTGCTCACAAAGCCCTCTTAGCCTCTCTGCTCCCCTTTTGCTCACAAAGCACTCTTACCCTCTCTGCTCCCATCTTGCTCACAAAGCCCTCTTAGCCTCTTTGCTCCCCTCTTGCTCACAAAGCACTCTTACCCTCTCTGCTCCCCTCTTGCTCACAAAGCCCTCTTACCCTCTCTGCTCCCCTATTGCTCACAAAGCACTCTTACCCTCTCTGCTCCCCTCTTGCTCACAAAGCCCTCTTAGCCTCTCTGCTCCCCTCTTGCTCACAAAGCACTCTTACCCTCTCTGCTCCCCTCTTGCTCACAAAGCCCTCTTAGCCTCTTTGCTCCCCTCTTGCTCACAAAGCACTCTTACCCTCTCTGCTCCCCTCTTGCTCACAAAGCCCTCTTACCCTCTCTGCTCCCCTATTGCTCACAAAGCACTCTTACCCTCTCTGCTCCCCTCTTGCTCACAAAGCCCTCTTACCCTCTCTGCTCCCCTCTTGCTCACAAAGCACTCTTAGCCTCTCTGCTCCCCTCTTGCTCACAAAGCCCTCTTAGCCTCTCTGCTCCCCTCTTGCTCACAAAGCCCTCTTACCCTCTCTGCTCCCCTCTTGCTCACAAAGCCCTCTTACCCTCTCTGCTCCCCTCTTGCTCACAAAGCCCTCTTAGCCTCTCTGCTCCCCTCTTGCTCACAAAGCACTCTTACCCTCTCTGCTCCCATCTTGCTCACAAAGCCCTCTTAGCCTCTCTGCTCCCCTCTTGCTCACAAAGCCCTCTTAGCCTCTCTGCTCCCCTCTTGCTCACAAAGCCCTCTTAGCCTCTCTGCTCCCCTCTTGCTCACAAAGCCCTCTTACCCTCTCTGCTCCCCTCTTGCTCGCAAAGCCCTCTTACCCTCTCTGTTCCCCTCTTGCTCACAAAGCCCTCTTAGCCTCTCTGCTCCCCTCTTGCTCACAAAGCCCTCTTAGCCTCTCTGCTCCCCTCTTGCTCACAAAGCCCTCTTACCCTCTCTGCTCCCCTCTTGCTCACAAAGCCCTCTTACCATCTCTGCTCCCCTCTTGCTCACAAAGCACTTTTACCCTCTCTGCTCCCATCTTGCTCACAAAGCCCTCTTAGCCTCTTTGCTCCCCTCTTGCTCACAAAGCACTCTTACCCTCTCTGTTCCCCTCTTGCTCACAAAGCCCTCTTAGCCTCTCTGCTCCCCTCTTGCTCACAAAGCCCTCTTAGCCTCTCTGCTCCCCTCTTGCTCACAAAGCACTCTTACCCTCTCTGCTCCCCTCTTGCTCACAAAGCCCTCTTAGCCTCTCTGCTCCCCTCTTGCTCACAAAGCACTCTTACCCTCTCTGCTTCCATCTTGCTCACAAAGCCCTCTTGGCCTCTTTGCTCCGCTCTTGCTCACAAAGCACTCTTACCCTCTCTGTTCCCCTCTTGCTCACAAAGCCCTCTTAGCCTCTCTGCTCCCCTCTTGCTCACAAAGCCCTCTTAGCCTCTCTGCTCCCCTCTTGCTCACAAAGCACTCTTACCCTCTCTGCTCCCCTCTTGCTCACAAAGCCCTCTTACCCTCTCTGCTCCCCTCTTGCTCATAAAGCACTCTTAGCCTCTCTGCTCCCCTCTTGCTCACAAAGCCCTCTTACCCTCTCTGCTCCCCTCTTGCTCACAAAGCCCTCTTAGCCTCTCTGCTCCCCTCTTGCTCTCAAAGCACTCTTACCCTCTCTGCTCCCCTCTAGCTCACAAAACACTCTTAGCCTCTCTGCTCCCCTCTTGCTCACAAAGCCCTCTTAGCCTCTCTGTTCCCCTCTTGCTCACAAAGCCCTCTTACCCTCTCTGTTCCCCTCTTGCCCACAAAGCATTCTTAGCCTCTCTGTTCCCCTCTTGCTCACAATGCACTCTTACCCTCTCTGCTCCCCTCTTGCTCACAAAGCCCTCTTAGCCTCTCTGTTCCCCTCTTGCTCACAAAGCACTCTTACCCTCTCTGCTCCCCTCTTGCTCACAAAGCCCTCTTACCCTCTCTGCTCCCCTCTTGCTCACAAAGCCCTCTTAATCTCTCTGCTCCCCTCTTGCTCACAAAGCACTCTTACCCTCTCTGCTCCCCTCTTGCTCACAAAGCCCTCTTAGCCTCTCTGCTCCCCTCTTGCTCACAAAGCCCTCTTAGCCTCTCTTCTCCCCTCTTGCTCACAAAGCCCTCTTACCCTCTCTGCTCCCCTCTTGCTCACAAAGCCCTCTTACCCTCTCTGCTCCCCTCTTGCTCACAAAGCCCTCTTACCCTCTCTGCTCCCCTCTTGCTCACAAAGCCCTCTTAGCCTCTCTGCTCCCCTCTTGCTCACAAAGCCCTCTTAGCCTCTCTGCTCCCCTCTTGCTCACAAAGCACTCTTACCCTCTCTGCTCCCCTCTTGCTCACAAAGCCCTCTTACCCTCTCTGCTCCCCTCTTGCTCACAAAGCTCTCTTAGCCTCTCTGCTCCCCTCTTGCTCACAAAGCCCTCTTAGCCTCTCTGCTCCCCTCTTGCTCACAAAGCCCTCTTACCATCTCTGCTCCCCTCTTGCTCACAAAGCCCTCTTACCCTCTCTGCTCCCCTCTTGCTCACAAAGCCCTCTTAGCCTCTCTGCTCCCCTATTGCTCACAAAGCACTCTTACCCTCTCTGCTCCCATCTTGCTCACAAAGCCCTCTTAGCCTCTTTGCTCCCCTCTTGCTCACAAAGCACTCTTACCCTCTCTGTTCCCCTCTTGCTCACAAAGCCCCTCTTGCTCACAAAGCACTCTTACCCTCTCTGCTCCCCTCTTGCTCACAAAGCACTCTTACCCTCTCTGCTCCCCTCTTGCTCACAAAGCCCTCTTAGCCTTTCTGCTCCCCTCTTGCTCACAAAGCCTTCTTCTAACCTTCTGCACCACCCTCTCAACCAGGCAGCTCCTGTTAGCTCCTTCCACAATACAATGTTCAGCCTCACAGCCTCCCTCTACCTCATACACAGCCTGTCCTCACCCTCTCTGCCCCTTCTTCCACATGCACAGCCCCCTCCTCACCCTCTAAGCCATCCTCTCCCAAAAATAGCCTCCGAAGAAGCAAAGGTATCAAATTTGTAAAATTTGGAAAAGGTATGAAGCGAAGACCAAGTCGCAGCCTTACAAATCTGTTCAACAGAAGCATCATTTTTAAAAGCCCATGTGGAAGCCATGTTTTCCAGAATAGACAACAAACAAAGAAGATGTTTGACGGAAATCTTTGGTCGCTTACAAGTAAAACTTTAAAGCACAAACCACGTCCAAGTTGTGCAATAGAAGCTCCTTCTTAGAGGAAGGATTAGGACACAGAGAAGGAACAACAATTTCCTGATTAATATTCTTATTAGTAACAACCTTAGGAAGGAATCCAGGTTTGGTACGCAAAACCACCTTATCAGCATGGAAAACAAGATAAGGCGAGTCCCATTGCAATACAGATAGTTCAGAAACTCTTCCAGCCGAAGAGATAGCAACTAAAAACAGAACTTTCCAAGATAGAAGCTTAATATCTATGGAATGCATAGGTTCAAACAGAACCCCTTGAAGAACCTTAAGAACTAAATTCAAACTCCATGGCGGAGCAACAGGTTTAAACACAAGCTTGATTCTAACTAAAGCCTGACAGAACGACTGAACATCTGGAACATCTGCCAGACGTTTGTGTAGTAGAATTGATAAAGCAGATATCTGTCCCTTTAAGGAATTAGCTGATAGCCCCTTCTCCAATCCTTCTTGGAGAAATGACAAAATCCTAGGAATCGTGATCTTACTCCATGAGTAGCCTTTGGATTCGTACCAATAAAGATATTTACGCCATATCTTATGATAAATTTTCCTGGTGACAGGCTTTCGAGCCTGAATCAAGGTATCTATGACTGACTCAGAGAACCCCCGCTTGGATAAGATCAAGCGTTCAATCTCTAAGCAGTCAGTCGCAGAGAAACTAGATTTGGATGCTGGAACAGACGTTGAATCAGAAGGTCCTGTCTCAGAGGCAGAGTCCATGGTGGAAGAGATGACATGTCCACCAGGTCTGCATACCAAGTCCTGCGTGGCCACGCAGGTGCTATCAAAATCACTGAAGCTCTCTCCTGTTTGATTCTGGCAATCAAACGAGGAAGGAGAGGAAATGGTGGCAACATATAAGCCAGGTTGAACGACCACGGTACTGCTAGAGCATCTATCAGCACTGCCTGAGGATCCCTTGACCTGGTCCCGTAACAAGGAAGTTTGCCATTCTGACGAGACACCATCAGATCCAATTCTGGTGTGCCCCAATGCTGAATCAATTGTGCAAACACCTCCGGATGGAGTTCCCACTTCGCCGGATGAAAAGTCTGACGACTTAGAAAATCCGCTTCCCAGTTCTCCATTCCTGGGATATAGATTGCTGATAGATGGCAAGAGTGAGTCTCTGCCCATCAAATTATTTTGGTAACCTCTATCATCGCTAGAGAACTCTTTGTTCCCCCCTGATGATTGATATATGCTACAGTCGTGATATTGTCCGACTGGAATCTTATGAATCTGGCCGACGCCAGCTGAAGCCACGCCTGAAGCGCGTTGAATATCGCTCTCAGTTCTAGAATATTTATCGGGAGGAGAGCCTCCTCCTGAGTCCACAATCCCTGTGCTTTCAGGGAATTCCAGACTGCACCCCAGCCCAATAGGCTGGCGTCCGTCGTCACTATGACCCATGCTGGCCTGCGGAAACACATTCCCTTGGACAGATGATCCTGTGACACCCACCAAAGAAGAGAGTCTCTGGTCTCTTGGTCCAGATTTATCTGAGGAGATAAATCTGCATAATCCCCATTCCATTGTTTGAGCATGCAAAGTTGCAGTGGTCTGATATGCAAGCGAGCAAACGGAACTATGTCCATTGCCGCTACCATTAAGCCGATTACCTCCATACACTGAGCCACAGACGGGCGAGGAATGGAATGAAGAGCTAGGCAGATGGATAACATTTTAGATTTCCTGACCTCCATCAGAAAATTTTTCATGGCCACCGAATCTATCAGAGTTCCCAGGAAAGGAACTCTTGTGAGAGGGATAAGTGAACTCTTTTGTACGTTCACCTTCAACCCGTGAGATCTTAGAAAAGCCAACACGATCTCCGTGTGAGGCTTGGCTAGTTGGAAAGTTGACACCTGGATTAAGATATCGTCCAGATAAGGCTCCACAGCTATGCCCCGTGGCCTCAGAACCGCCAGAAGGGACCCTAGCACCTTTGTGAAAATTCTGGGAGCTGTATCCAACCCGAAGGGAAGAGCCACAAACTGATAATGCTTGTCCAGAAAGGCGAACCTGAGGAACTGGTGATGATCTTTGTGGATAGGAATGTGTAGATACACATCCTTTAAGTCCACAGTGGTCATATATTGACCCTCCTGGATCATTGGCAAAATAGTCCGAATGGTCTCCATCTTGAAGGATGGGACTCTGAGGAATTTGTTTAAGATCTTGAGATCCAAAATTGGTCTGAAGGTTCCCTCTTTTTTGAGAACCACAAACAGATTGAAGTAGAACCCTTGCCCCTGTTCTGTTTTCGGAACTGGGCAGATCACTCCCATGGTATATAGGTCTTCTACACAGCGTAAGAAGTCCTCTCTTTTTGTCTGGTTTACAGACAATTGAGAAAGATGGAATCTCCCCCTTGGGGGAGAATCTTTGAAATCTAGAAGATACCCCTGGGTTACTATTTCTAAAGCCCAGGAATCCTGAACGTCTCTTCTCCAAGAATGAGCAAAGAGAGAAAGTCTGCCCCCTACTAGATCCGGTCCCGGATCGGGGACTACCCCTTCATGCTGTCTTGGTGGCAGCAGCGGGCTTCTTGGCCTGTTTACCCTTGTTCCAAGTCTGGTTAGATCTCCAGACTGACTTGGATTGAGCAAAATTCCCCTCTTGCTTTGCGGCAGGGGAAGAGGTAGAGGGACCACCTTTTAAGTTTCGAAAGGAACGAAAATTATTTTGTTTGGTCCTCATCTTATTCGTCTTATCCTGAGGAAGGGCATGGCCTTTCCCTCCAGTGATGTCTGAAATGATCTCTTTCAGTTCAGGAACGAATAAGGTCTTACCCTTGAAAGGGATGGCTAAAAGCTTAGCTTTTGATGACACATCTGCAGACCAGGACTTAAGCCATAACGCTCTAGCGCTAAAATGGCAAAACCTGAATTCTTCACAGCTAATTTAGCCAATTGAAAAGCTGCATCTGTAATGAAAGAATTAGCTAGCTTGAGAGCCCTAATTCTATCCAGAATATCATCTAATGGGGTCTCAACCTGAAGAGCCTCTTCCAGAGCCTCGAACCAAAAGGACGCTGCAGTAGTTACAGGAACAATGCACGCTAAAGGTTGGAGAAGAAAACCTTGGTGAACAAATATTTTCTTCAGAAGACCCTCTAATTTTTTATCCATAGGATCTTTGAAAGCACAACTGTCCTCGATAAGTATAGTTGTACGCTTAGCCAGGGTAGAAATAGCTCCCTCCACCTTAGGGACCGCCTGCCACGAGTCCTGCATGGCGTCTGATATGGGAAACATTTTCTTAAAAGTAGGAGGGGGAGCGAACGGAATACCTGGTCTATACCACTCCTTAGAAACAATTTCCGAAATCCTCTTAGGGACCGGAAAAACATCAGTGTAGGCAGGAACCTCTAGGAATCTGTCCATTTTACACAATTTCTCTGGAACTACAATAGGGTCACAATCATCCAGAGTCGCTAAAACCTCCCTGAGCAATAAGCGGAGGTGTTCTAGTTTAAATTTAAAAGCCGTCATATCTGAATCTGTCTGAGGGAACATATTTCCTGAATCAGAAATCTCTCCCTCAGCCAGCAAATCCCTCACTTCAGAACATTGTGAGGGTACATCGGATATGGCTAATAAAGCGTCAGAGGGCTCAGCGTTTGTTCTCACACCAGACCTACTGAGCTTCCCCTGCAGCCCAGGCAGCTTAGATAAAACCTCTGTGAGGGTAGTATTCATAACTGCGTCCATATCTTGCAGGGTGAAAGAATTAGACACACTAGAAGTACCTGGCGTCGCTTGTGCGGGCGTTAACGGTTGTGACACTTTGGGAGAATTAGATGGCAAAACCTGATTCTCTTCTGACTGAGAATCATCCTGCGACATACTTTTAGTAGCTAAAATATGTTCTTTACAATTTATTGACCTTTCAGTGCATGAGGGACACATTCTAAGTGGAGGTTCCACAATGGCTTCTAAACATATTGAACATTGACTTTCCTCAATGTCATACATGTTGAACAGGCTAGTAATGACTACAAACAAGCATGAAAACACTTTATTTAGTGAAAAAAATAACAATCTTAAAAAACGGTACTGCGCCTTTAAGAGAAAAAAAGCATACACGTTCTGCAAAACAGCCTAAACATGCACCAAATTTTTCAAAATGTTGTATGTAGACACAATATAGGTAGTTAAGATTGCCCCACAAATTTTTTTAACAATTAACCCCTTAATTTGCAAACCGGATCAAAAATAGGCCCAGATCTGGAAAAAAACGCTTTCAGCACCTTGCCACAGCCCTGCTGTGGCCCTACCTGCCCCCAGGGATTGAAAATGTGGGGTAAAAGCTTCGATTTGGCCCAAAACATACACCAGGGCCCTCAGGAGTTAGAGCTTGCTGCTTGCTGAGAAAACTAACTGCGCATCTGAGGCGCGAAAATAGGCCCCGCCCATCCACTCGATGTCTCCACAGCCTTAAAGAAACGCACCAGAGCTTTTATAACTAGCCATGTGGGTTCTGAGACCCAAAAGTTAAGCCATGTGTGTCCCTTAAGAAAGTTGCCCAAAACGTTATTGCCCACAAAAACGTTAAAGCACTTCCCAAATCAAAAAACGTTTGCTCACAAACATTTGCAATTCAGTGTCAACCATATTTGTAATTGGCCCCATATGCAAGCTAAGTAATGCCCTTCTTTTAGCTCTAGGATTACTGCTTACCCTTACCCTCCTGGGTATAATGTCAGGCTTTCTGAAATACACAGTGTCTCCAGAAAAAATATGACTGAACATACTTCATTGCTGCAAAGCATGAAACCGTTCCTCACACTGAAGTTTCCTGTACTCATCAGCCTCTGTGGGAACAGCAATGGATCTTAGTTACAAATGCTAAGATCATCATCCTCCAGGCAGCAGTCTTCATCCATCTGCTGCCTGAGAGTAAATAGTACACACCGGTACCATTTAAAATAACAAACTCTTGCTTGAAGAAATTAAAAACTAATATTTTATCACCTCTTTCACTTTACCCTTCCTAGTACTTAGAGAAGGCAAAGAGAATGACTGGGGGTGGAGCTAAGGGAGGAGCTATATAGAGAGCTCTGCTGTGGTGCTCTTTGCCACTTCCTGTTAGCAGGAGAATAATATCCCACAAGTAAAGGATGAATCCGTGGACTCATCTTACCTTTATAGAAGAAAATGATAATAGAAGTAAATTAGAAAGTTGCTTAAAATTGCATGCTCTATCTGAATCATGAAAGAAAAAGTTGGGTTTAGTATCCCTTTAAAGGGACATTAAACACTTTTAGATAGTAAAATAAAATGATAGATCCTATATATAAAAAAATCCTCTGCAATATACTTTTATTATTTAATTTGTCCCCTTTTCCTATCATTCCATTCTGAAATTGTGAGCTTTTTAGTTCCTGTTAGAAATCAAAATGTTTAACACTGTTATAATCCACACAGTGATTGGCTGCACACTCTAGAGGCCTATTTATAACTGTCTCTAATTGGCCATAGTAAAGAAGGTAACCTAAGTTACAACATGGTAGTTCCCATTGTTTTATAGACATTTAAACTTTACACTTATTTTGTTAATATTTAAAAAGGTAATGAAACGTTAAAATGCATCTATATGTTATTCTCAGACTAATCTTTCCGGTAAATGCATCATTCTATCTAACATTTATTTAGTGTTTAAATGTCAGCGCTGCAGAATCTGTTGGCGCTTTATTATTATTATTATTGTTCTTGATTTATAATGTCCCTTCAAGGTTCTAAGGAGCAGATATTGATTTTATAACTCTTTTCAGTCTGACTAAGGCTTAAACAAAGCTCTGAACGTCCGTGGAGCTTAGCAATCTTTCTATGGAAGAATACTGAAAGAGCAGAACTTTGACCCTTTAAAGAGCAAGCCAATAGGCCCTTGTCTAAACCTTCCTGTAAAAATAGCAGAATTCTGGGAATTCTGAAAAAAATGTCAATTAAACACCAAGAAAGAAAAACCTTTAAAGTCTCAAGATAAATTTTCCTTGTGACATGTTTCCTAGGGGTCGATTTATGAAGCAGAGAATGCTGCTTCCGACCCACTCCGATTCAGTTCCGGCTTAAGAGGAAGTTAAGGAGCAGCGGTCCTAAGACTGCTGCTCCTTAACTCGTCCGCCCCATTCCTCTGAGGTGGCGGACAGGAATCAGCCTGATCGAATACGATCGGGTTGATTGACACCCCCTGCTAGTGGCCGATTGGCCGCGAATCTGCAGGGGGTGGTATTGCACCAGCAGTTCACAAGAACTGCTGGTGCAATGATAAATGCCGACAGTGTATGCTGTCAGCATTTATCGATGTGCGGAGGACATGATTCGATATAGCGGATCATGTCTGTCCACACCATGATAAATTTACCCCCTAGCCTGAATTAAAATAGATATTACAGTGAAAGAGAAACATTGTTGTTTCAAAATATGTGTTCACTCTCCAAACTGTCAAGTTGAGAAACCTGAGATCTTAATGAAAAAATGGACCTTGAGATAGAAGGTTGCGATGAAGAGGAAGAGACGAAAGAAGAAAGCTGAACATTTGTACTATGTCCACAAATAAAATTCTGTGAGGAAAACTGGAACTATTAGGGATGATAGTTCCTGCTTTATTCAAGCTATCACTCTTGGAATCAGAAAAGTAGAAGGAAATACATATGCTAAACAAAAAGACCAAAAAGCTGCTAGAGCATCCACAAGCTCCAACTGAAAATCTCTGCACCGCGTAAAATATTTGGGAAGTCTGTTGTTTATTCGAGAGGCCATAAGGTCTATCTCTGAAAGATCCCACCTCCCAACAATCTGATTGACGACATCTGAATGAAGAGACCATTCCCGTGGACGAAGGGATTAGTGACTGAGATAATCCGCTTCCCAGAAATGATACTGCACATTCCTCTTTGATGACTGATATATGCCACTGCCATGACATTGTCCGATTGAAAACAAAGATGAAACTCCCTGCCCACTCCTGGATCCCCTGCACCCCAGACTGAAAGACTTGTGTCTGGGTTATTATTGTCTAGGTTGGACGAGGAAAGGACACCCCTAGAAAGATGGGTTGGTGATTTATCCTTCTTATAGGATCTGATAGAATCCTTTAAGAAAGCGGATTGTAATACCTGTACCATAGACCAAACATGCAGAGCTGAAGAGGACTCATGTGAAACTGAGCAGACAGAATGGCATCTGATAATGCAATCATCGGACCTAGCACTTTCATACAGAGAGCTGCCAAAGGATAGGGAGATGACTGAAGCTTGGAAGAAGTTGGCTGCAACTTTATTTGTCTCTGATCTGTTAAAGAAAAAGACATTGAAATTTAATATATGACCACTCCTAGAAAAGAGACTCTGGTCTGAGGAGATAGAACAATATTTTGAACATTGATACTCCAACCATGCTGTTCAAGAAAAGTCAAAAGATTGTTGGTATGAAAAATTGCTAAAAGTAAAGATGGAGCCTGTACCAAGGTATCATCCAGGAAAATTCTTGAAGCAGTAGCTAGACCAAACGATAGACCAACAAAAATTTGTCCCAATAAGCAAATCTGAGGAACTGAAAATGTATTTTGAGAATTGGAATTTAAGGAAAGCATTCTTCAAGTCTATTATAGACATGAAATGTCCTTGTTGAACAAGGGGAAGAATAGTTTCGAATGGTACTGTTAATAAGGATGGGATTCTAAGAAACTTGTTCAAAATCTTTAGATCCAGAATAGGCCTAAAAGCTCCCTCTTTCTTGGAAACCATGAACAAGTTAGACTAAATCTCCTGTCCTAATTTTTCCAAAGGAAGAGAATGGATCACCCTTTGAATCCTAGATCCTGAATACAATGGAAAAAAAGGCTTGTGCCTTTACAGGATTTTTAAAAATGTTAAATAGAAAAAATCGAAATTTTAATCCTGTTCTGTAACCCTAGGAAACCATATTAAAAATCCAGAGACCTCAAGCCCAGACCTTCAAAAAACAGGCGTAAAAGGGAAGAGTAAAAAACTGGATTTAAAAATCATGTTAGCAGACCAAGATTTCAGCCATAATGCTTGCCCAGTTAAGACACCTAAAGCTATATTTTTGGTGTTAATTCTGATAATGTCCACAATAGCATCACAGATTAATGCATTAGCAGACACAATGAGATCTAGGCGATTTTGAAAATTCTTACCCGAAGAATCGTCTGAAATCTGTTCAGACAACCTGACACACCATAGAGTACAAGCTCCTGTAACACATGCAAAGCTAATTGCTGGCCTTAATAAAATAAAATCTGCTTGCTGAAAATCTTTTCTATGGGGGTAGGACTAATTTCCTGTTCATCGGATACTTGAAATAGGCACTGTCCTACAAAGGAATTGTATTGTACTATGCTTAGGCAAGGTAGCAATAGCTCTGTCAAATTTAGGCATTGTTTCCCAAAGTTGGAAATTTGATGATGGTAATGGAAACATCTTCTCAAATTTTGAAGCCGGATTGTAAGGAATACCAGGCTTGACCCATTCTTTGGAGATTATTTCAAAAATGGCGTCTTAACCAGGGAAAACTTCAGGGGCCTTAGGAGTAGACTTGAAAATTAAGACTTACTAACAGATTTTTTAGGTTCTAGCACTCTTAACAAACATAATAATTCCTTTAGTAAAGGACTAGATGTTCCACCTTAAACACAAGAGAGGATGAACCTGAGTTCTGTTCAGCAACTGGTAATCAGATTATATTCACCCGCAGAAGACAAATCTGAGGAGATCAATTTTGAATCCTTTAGGATATCCTTAAATAATGGAGACTTTACATGACCAGAATGGGAAGTAAAATACCCAGAAGGCAGAATATCAGACCAAAATTGTGCTTACTTGGAGAGGGCATAGCTGCCAATATATCAGATACTGTAAAGCGCACATAGGGGTAGATGTAACAAATGCCGAGCGGACATGATTCGCTATAGTCTTATGACCACTGCTTCTTAACTTCCGTTTCAGGCGGACCTGAAATGATGGGCATAGAAAGCAGCATCCGCTGCTTAATAAATCTACCCCATAATGTTTAAAAAAAATCTGAAAACCTTCCTTGTAAAGAACATACTCCTTTATAATTTAGCACAGTATTAGATTGCTTAGCATGCAGAAAGTGGTCTATACAATAATTACAGCGTTGTGCTGCGAGTACAACAGCAATCATTTTACACATTAGACATTTAAATGTAATATCAGAGGATCTACTCTCTAAAGGATTTAAGATAACAGGATTGGGGACAGTTCCAGTAGGATCCATAGCTGAATAAAATACAGTAATACACCGCACTACAGAAACTCAAAAATGTTTGTAATGTATAAATATCTGAGAATAATTTGAATGAAATAGCAGGCAGAAGAAAAAATGGACAGACCCCACAGTGCAATGACTAGATAAAATAAAATTTTGAAAAAAATGAAATAAATACTTTAATTTAACTTTTTCGAATAATTGGCAAACTTAGTTGACGTCCTCAGAATAATAGCACACTCACAGCACTGGGTGGACTAATAGCATGGGAAAAATATTAATCCTAATGCTGCTAACTAAATCCTAATACTCATTAAAAATAATGAAGACAGAGCATGCAACTCTAAGTCGGTTGGTAGCTGAAAATAACTGACAAGAAATATAAGCTGAGCACAAAATTAAACATGGAAAAAAAAATTGTATCAATATAGGAGTCATGCTACCCCAAGTCAGAAGCATGTGTCATGATAAGTGTATGTCTAAAGAGTGATTTCTGTTCCTACTGCTATTAGGCATACTGTATCTTTAAGAAGGCTTAGAAGATCAATTAGGCCTTAATTGCTGTAGTCTATATTCGCTCTGTGTTTGTAGCATGTGGTTGCTTGTGTATTAAACTACTGAACCTCTTACTCTGGCAATTATTTCTTGGACATACTGGTTTGACTTCCGTCCTCCCTGACTACGTTTTTGCATTAACCTCTTGTCTGTGACGACTTGGTATTTGACTTTGGCTTGTTTGTGGACTCTGCATTTGTTAAATGACTAAGTTTACTTTTACCCTGGATACCTCTGCTATCAGACCATCTGCGCAAGCTGCATTAGTCTGGATAGCGACTAAACTTATACAAAGGTATGTCTTTCTTTTGATATTCAAATTTATAATCTTACAGTTACTTTCTAGTACTGAGTTTGTTTTGTATGAGCTGATTAAAGTAATAGAGAGAGTTCAGATACTAAGTTTAGTCTCATTGCTCTCTTACCCTAGCCTCTGTTGAAACACTGTGTTGTTAACGTTCAGTGCATCAGTAAGGGCTTGTGATCCACTGTGTCTCTTAGCCATTGATTCCAGATTGTTCAATTAAAAGAAACAGCACTTCACAGGGCACTGGGTGCTTGAACAGGAAAGCGGTTTACTGTTTGTTAGTGTGACTCGCTAGTAATTAAAATGCCTGTTATAAAACCAGAAAGGATGCGTCTGACAAGCGCTATAAGAAAATGTAAAGTGTACAAACATATTGAAATATGTATTACATTTTTTTCTATGAAGCACCTCAGCAGAGCCAAATCACTTGTAAGCATTATACATAACAAATACATATATGCTAAATGTGTAGGTGTATAGTGACTAAAATATTTGTTCCCTTACTATGTACTGTGAAAAAAGACTGTACCTACTAATAGCCTGTGGGCGATGTGAGTGCTTATGTGAGAATGTACTTTCCTGAAACTGCACTCACTTTACTGTACTTATCCCTTGCAACCATATCAGCCTTCAGTAGAAAGCCCATCCAGTTCTGTGTACGTCGCAGCAGAGGATTAGTATTTCAGTGGCCCAACAGGAGGTGGCTAGGGGACCAGTCCCTGTGATACCTGTGGCAGGTTTGTGATTAACTCCTACACCAGGAGTAATTGTGACACTACCTTACACTCCAATCTTCCCTGTGTCTTTTTGTAGCAGCTCTGTGAGGGAAAAATGGGCCTCAAATCGGTCTGAGGACCCCTCTCAACAAAGAATTTTAAGAGCACCTCAATTTTTCACCTGCCTCCTTAAAGGCAAAGATTTAGACTGACTCACCAGTGCGGCGGGAGGGATAGAATATTCAGAGTTTTTGGGAATCTTTGCCTCCTCCTAGTGGATAGGAGTTAAATCCTTGAAGTAATAAACTTGTGGACTCTCACCATTGTACGAAAGAAAAGACTCTCCACTAATAGTGACATTGATATTTTTCAATTGCAATTGGAGTTGTATACTTATTACACTGCTCCTGTCATTTTTTTATGTTGGTAAAACAAAAACGCATGATAAAAGAACATTGTGATGAAATTATACATTTAAAAGATATTAATGTTGCAATGCATTTTAGTAGTTGTAATAAGGATGTGTCAGTTTTAAGATTTGTTGCAATTGACAAAGAAGATGTGAGTGGAAGGGATGGAGACATTTAAAAGATGCTGTTACAGAAGAAAACTAGGTGCATTTAAATTCTGAAAACTATGCACCCAAGAGGTTTAAATGATAAACTGGATTTTGCTTGTTTTTCATAATGCCTATTAAATCTAGGAGTTAGATATGGATCTTCTTAGTCTTGTCTTGGTATTTATGTAATCATTAATGTAATCATTAATAAGAAGCCATCTTCTTATCTACATAATTAATTTATTATGTAATGGTGTAAATCTTTGTACTGATACAGGGTGGTGCACTATTTAAAGTGAAGGTAAACTTTGATGAATGAAAGCCGGTTTTTAAAAATACTATTAAAAAAAGGGGCACTCTCATTCATCAAAGTTTAGAAAGCAGCCATTTTGTTTAAAAACTTGTTTAAAAACCTTTCTCCTCTTCATAGACGGAGCAGCTTCCCCCACCCGGAGATCCTCTCTTCACACGTCAGCAATGACTAATCCGTCTTCCTCCAATCACGGCATGGCCTCAGGCAATGATTCCCCTGGTGGCAACGCCGTGATTGGAGGAAGACGGATTAGTCATTGCTGACATGTGAAGAGAGGATCTCCGGGCGGGAGATGCTGCTCCTTCAGGCTCGCCAGAAACACAGAGCATCAAGCTCCATACGGAGCTTAATAAATATGCCCCATGGTATGTCATTTTAAACAACTTTCAAATTTACTTTAATCAAATTTGCTTTGTTTTCTTGGCATTCTTTGTTGAAAGCTAAACCTAGGTAGGCTCATATGCTAATTTCTTAGCCATTGAGGGCGACCTCTTATATCAGTGCATTTTGACAGTTTTCACAGCTAGACAGCATTATTTCAGGAGTGCCATGGCACAAGCTTGTAGCCAACATCATTCACCCTTATGGCTTAGCAAATCTTGTAAATAACTCCACAGGAGTGAGCACATTGTGCTCACTCCTGTGGAGTTATTTACGAGTCAGCACTGATTGGCTAGCAGGCAAGCCTGTCAAAAGAACTGAGATAAGGGGGCAGTCTGTAGAGGCTTAGATGCAAGTTAATCACAGAGGTAAAAGGTGTATTAATATAACGGTGTTGGCTATGGAAAACTGGGAAATGGGTAATAAAGGGATTATCTATCTATTTAAACAATAAACCTTTTGAAGTAGACTTTCCCTTTAAGGAACAGATGTGCCTTTGAGCAATAGCCCTGATGAAGCTCTATACAAGATTTGCTAAGCCATAAGGGTGAATGATGTTGGCTACAAGCTTGTTTCTATATACAGGACATCCACCCCTAAACTGACTGTAAGCGATATCAGCAAAGTTTGTATTTTCCAGCTGAACTCCCTATAATGGGGCAAAGGACTCTTGTGTTTGGTGTCCGGGAATGTAATGCGCACTCCCAATTTGATAATAGAGCAGCTGGAGCTGGTGCCATTACCGGAAAAGGTGTCTGTGTGTGATGTGTCAAGCTTGTGTCTGTGGAGACGCATCATTCAATTTCTGCCTCGATCACTCCTTCCACGTTTGCAAGACAATAGTATGGAATTTATTTTAAAAAAAAAATTATTGTACCAATTTTTAATGGTTTTCAGTAAAGCTGGATTTTATGGAAAACTTTGCTCGAGTTGGTTTCTGAAATAAAAGCATCTTTTTCAACTTATCCTGTTAGTATACCACACTTTTTTATTGCTTTAGCTTGACTATAGTGCAATCTGTGATACTTTCCTTCGAGGTAACTTTGAAAAGTTGGAAGGCCAGTGTATCCAAATCCAGAAGGTTGGATTTTATAGTCCCAGAAGGGGAGGAACTGTGCCGCCATTTCATACTACAGATTGGACAGCTACCTTTAGATATTGGACACTTTCCATGAAGCACAAGGGATTAACCAGTATTGAGTAAGACCTGAAGTGCGGGGAGATCCTGCAGTCATATTAGTCCACCAGTTTAATAATTAGTGCGGCTTACTATTTTAACCGAGACGTTTGGACTCTAAAGTTACTTGGGTGTCGTATATTGCAGGTTGGACTTTGCTGTGATATTGTAGAGAGGGGTAATGTGTATCTACATTTGCTTGTTTTAATCAGAATTTTATATGTGTTTGTTTACCAAGTGCATTTTCCTTAATCTAGGTTGGTGCCACCTGTATATATTTTATTTGTATACACTTATGTTGATTAATACTGTGTGGAATTAGGGACCTTTTCTAATGTATGCTGATAAATTTTTATCTCTGTGAACTTTAACTGGTGAGTTAATATCTTATTCTCTGTTTTCTATTTTGCTTATAATATATTTTTGAGGGTCTACACCAGGTTGGTGACTTATGTTTATAATATTGGAGATGTCTCTCTCCTAATGCTATGATTGCTTTAAACCACTCGTTTCACAAGCCTGTCCTAACAGGCCAGATTTTAAGGATATCTGAACTAGAGCACAGGTGAAATAATCAGCTGATTAATAAACATGGTCATTTCAGTAATCCTGAAAATATGGCTTGAAATGGTAGGTCTTAGGACAGGTTTGAAAACCAGTGCTTTAAACATATATTTTTCATAAAAAGGCTCTATTTCTGTTAAATAGAACGATAGCAAAAATGCTTATAATTTTCCAGTACTTTGGGCAACATTTTCTCTGAAATTCCCCATAGTGAAGGGGTTAACCCTTTTGCAGATGTTAAATGCATAACAATATACAAGCAACAGTGTGATAACAAAATGCTTTAACACATTAGACCATTTCCATTTTGTACTTTTTGTATGTCCCTTTAATTTTGATATTTATTGTTACTGATAACAAAAAGAAATGCTGGTGAGAACTACAAAAATTGGGTTTCAACTGGCCCAAAGTGCAGAATTTGAAGAAGTTCCACAATCTGATGAAAAGCTGTTGATTGGAATACTGGTGCAAGGTATAGTGGTTGTTGTGAGATAATGGGCTATAGTGGAGAGGTAAGGGTTAAATGGATAGCAATGAGTTCCAATGTGAAAAGCTAACACATAGCATTCTGCACTAGAAATCTTATAGGTTACAAATGGGGACATGGGTTACTAAAAGTCTAAAACCCCTGTGTTGGCTAAATATAGAGGGTTTTAGGAGGCAGTGTACGTATGGTGAAGGTGGCAGTATGTTCTACTACAGTGCTGCACACACTGCCAGTGTTCGGCATGAAATCTATAACTCTTATTTTAAATGCTCTGCTCCTTTATCTTTCCTCAGTCTCAGCTCTCATGAGAGATGTTAGTCTCAGTCCTGTCACATATGATGAGCCCTTGGGAGAAATCTCTCGGTTATGCTGAACTCAGCTATCAGAATGAAAGGACCATCCTCGCTCCAATGATTTAACTTGATGTGGCATCTCTCGAGATGCCTTTTTACAATCTCATCTCTCAGCTACCCCCCAAGGGGATGTCTGTCCTGCTCTTTCAAGGAGGTTGGGATCTGTCCTTCCCTGGTGTGCTGTATTTTCGAGATTTCCTTTCCCCGGGGTTAATAGGAAACTCAGTCTATTGATAGGTTAACGTTATTTTTGTTTCCTACTGATCTCTGATTACCAGATAAGCTGGGCTAAATGTTATACAAATCAGCACGAGAAATCTAAAAGTAAATATAACAGAAGGTAGGATTATTGGGTCTACTTAATAGTATAATATTAGGAAGTGGCAGATGGACACTTTCTCTTCAAATATTTAACTTTTTGCGCTCCTCATTTTCGAAAACACATCTGCGAGTTATTGTGTACAAACCGAGAATTATAGTATATGCTAGAGATACCAAGAGACCTTATATAAATTTAGATATGGATAAAAACCCAATAATACAGAACTAGAATTAAAGGGACAGTAAATTCAAAATTAAGGATTCATGATTCAGATGTAACATGCAATTCTATGCAACTTTTCAATTTACTTTTGTTAGCATATTTGCTTTGTTCTTTTGGCATCCTTTGTTGAAGACTAAACCTAGGTAGGCTGATAGCAGCTCAGGGGCGTGCGTGTGTCTTTAGCAGTCTATAACAGCAGTATTTGCAACATTGTATAACAATACAATAAAGAATGTTGTGGACACTACTGACAGATAGCTAAGGACACATGCACGCTCCTGAGCCCAGCTAGGAATACTCTTTAAAAAAGGACACCAAAAGAACTAAGCAAAATTGATAATAGAAGTATATTGGAAAGTTGTTTAAAATGTCCTACTCTATCCAGAGTGGCTTTGTTGTCCCGTTAAAAGTGACAATAATCGGGGGCGGAGCTAACTAGCAAAGCGATCGGATGCACATTTCGGGAGCTCCTCATCTATAACCATATACAGTGGTATTTTTACTAAATAGAAAACCTCTTTTCATACACTACAACAGACCCTTATCGAGCCTGCATTGATATCTATGCACAGAGAGATCTAACGGTGAGCTCTTTGAGAGAACAGCTCCTAAAATCGGCGCCACACTCACTATCAGGGCGCGTGTCGCCATTTTGACCCAGCATGGAAGCAGTGAATAGATGGGAGGATATAACGGAGCGAGCTCTTCAAACTTACTATCGGGAGTTAAAGAATGATCTAACTGACATTTTAGCTAAGCTGGCTGTAATGCTACCCCATCGGGTAGTAAATCAAAAGGCATTGGAGACTACAGCCCAACTTCCTCTACACAGCACTCTCGTGGACACTGCAAGCTCCGCTGACGGACTCACTCCTAGCCATGACTTGAAGGATCTATTCACAGACCCACAGAGAGACATACCAGCCCTCGGTGATCGGGAGCACTATACAGCAGCCTCATCTGGACTGATCCACTCTGAGACTCAGCTCTGCTGCTCGGAGTATCCTGAGCAGTTTTACCGCACCACAGAGCCACCGGGTAAGCCGCTGCACACTGAGAGCCCGACATGTCTGAGAGAGATCTCCTTACCACATACCCAGAACAGCGACCAGCATTATCAAGGTGACTGGCCTTAGAGGAGGGGCGCAGGTCCCGGTTTCTACTAAACATACCCGCATGGCTGACGGATCAGCTCTGCGTCAACACCTCATCCCTGGAGTAGGCTTAAGTGCTACCGCAGGAATCACCAGTTTGATCCATGTATTAGTGAAGGAGGTAGGAGACACCACTAACCTGCTTAAGACAGCCCTGATTTTCTTTTTTGCAACCCACCGTCCTGACACTGTCCTGGGAAAACAGTCTAGACATGGACGACTTCAGCTCCCTTTCTTTTGCTTGGGAAGTGATCCACATAGACTGGGTATTGGCTAAACTTTGTTGCTACTCCCCATACAGGGAAAGAACTTCCAGCTCTACTCGGTTTTCTTTTTGGTTTAAGTTTAATAATATTTGCTTACACTGTCATCCTTGTTTTTTATGGACACGATAGGATTAATAATGCCTTTTAAATACAATCTTAGTAAGCTCTTCCTTAGCAAACTTTTCAAGCACTATTATTATGCACAAGTTAATGTTACTATGTACTATTATTATAGGTTTTTTCTTTGATATTATATCTCTCACTAGCCACGATGTATGCCATTTATGGGCCACTTCTAGACACATTCAGATGTGTTGTTATTGTCCCTCTTTGTCTGATACATTTAATTATCTCTACCTGCAGAGATCTTTGTATTTCTCTATTAGGCCTATATTATTCCATATTACCTATCCCCCTTCATTGTAGAACTAATTACTCAAATATAGTTATACCTCCCCTCCACCTCGCTACTAACATGTTTAAAGCACTATTAGTATATAGCTATGCCTATCATATCCGTCCCCTCTTTAACATCCTCGATTACAGTAGCTACAATCCCCTGTACCCTCCTCGGTTCGATACTGAGGTCGGATAAAGGTTTCAATCACATTAATATATACCGTCTGTTTTGCATACTGTAATGGCCTCATTTTCTAATTTCATAGTTCGTTATAGTTTTTATTTTTCATCAGAATTCTACTATGTTTGATCCTCCTGTGTTATGATCTAATGTTCCTGCATTTGCTGAAATTGTTTATATGCTAGTTTTATATGTATCCGTATATGGTGTCCCATCACTCCAACTACAACACAACTTCACTTAGGGGGTACATAGAATGTTCTGCTCTCCCTTCCCCCAGCTTCCAATTATGTATGTGCCCTAGCCCTATAGATACACACAGCACATAAGATGCCCCTATAGTTCCCTATCTTAGCCACTGCATTGTATATATACGGCATACATAGATTTACAAACTAACCCATACTGCAACCTCACCAAAGTGAGCTCCGCCCCCCCTGCTTTCTCCTCCCCCCTTCCCTCCCCCTCCCATTACTTGAGTGGCTCTTGCCCACTGTAATCCCTCTTCTTTCCAGTTCTCTACGACCTATTTATGGTCACTCTAAAAGCTAACTCCCCACATCATCACAGAAATTCTCATCTTATTCAACTTAGAGATGTGGAGACCAGACTACAATTATTAAAATATAAAATGAAGTTTCATCTCAGTTCGCCCAAGCATATATCTGACACCCCCTTAGACTCAACATAGATTTCTATATGATCGGGCTAGCTTTACTGTATTACTATGGTTATGTTTATTTCTGTGAGTCCTTAAAGTGTATGACTTAACTTGATATATAGTTCAGTTATTCCTCTACTAGCCTAACAGATATAATAGGTGTCACAATTTTTATGTTGTACTCTAATGATAATTTTATGATTGGGCAAATGTTCTAGCTTGTATTCTTTGTGCTTTTTGAAACTTCAATAAAAAATCTTCTTTTAAAAAAAAAGTGACAATAATCACTTTGAGATTGTGATATAAAATGTTATGTGTAGTAAACCAGCTTTGCATTATACTTCTTTATTTACTTTGACCTTACTTCCTGTAATGTACTCTGGAAAACATAATTTATGCTTACATGTTAAATTAATGGTCATGGTGGTGAGAGTCCACGGTCCATTATTCTGGGAATCATTCTTCCCTGCCACTAGGAGGAGGCAAAGATCCCCAAACCTCTAGAGCTCTATAAAACCCCTCCCACATAACAGGTACCTCAGTCTGACGTATAGCAAAGCAAACGAGGAAGGAAAAGAAATAAGAGCAAAAAATAGGAGCAAGGAAAAAAAATGTGCGCAAGAATAAACCAACACCAGAAAAAGAGAGGGTGGGGTCTCGTGAAATCTCTCACCACCGTGACAGAAATGAATTTATCAGGTAAGCATAAATTATTTTTTTCTTTCAAACAGGTGGTGAGAGTTCATGATCTATTACTCCTGGGAACTAATACCCAAGCTATGGAGTCCACTATTAATGAGACATAAAGGGTGGGATTTAAGAAACATCTTCACTGAGAAACTAAATTCACAACCCCAAAAGGACCCAAAAAGGGCATAATACTCTTTGTTTTTGTCTTGTTTTTTTAAATGCAATTAAAATGAATCAACAGGCAAAAATAAATCAATCTGGGACAAGTGCCTGAAGGACTTTCCTACCAATGGCTGCCTCAGAAGAGGCAAAAACATCAAAATTGTAGAATTTAATAAAAGTATGCAAAGAAGACACCAAGTAGCTGCCTTTGCGAATTTGGTCAACTGAAGACTCATTCTTAAAAGCCCAAGAAGTGGTGACTAATCTAGTAGAGTGAGTAGTAATCTGTTTAGGTGGAGGCTGGCAAGCCTTATGGATCAGAAGGATCAACCAAGAAGCCAAAGAAACAGCAGATACTTTCTGCCCTTTCCTGGAACCAGAAAAGTGAACAAAGAAATTAGAAGTTTGTCTGACATCCTTGGTAGCGTCAACACAATACGTCAACGCTCTAACAACATCCAAATTATGCAAAGATCTCTGAAACATTTTTGGGATTAGGACACAAAGAAGGGACAATAATTTCCTGACTGATATATGGGTAGATTTAACAAGCAGCGGATGATGCGATCTACCCCTGAAGTTTCCAGCTCACCGGAAACTTAAAGGGACAGTAAAGTAAAAAAAAATATTTCATGATTTAAATAGAGAATGTAATTTTAAACAACTTTCCAATTTACTTTTATTACCAATTTTACTTTGTTCTTTGTTCTTAGTTGAAAGCTAAATCTAGGAGGTTCATGTGCTAATTTCTTAGACCTTGGAGACTGCCTCTAATCTGAAAGAATTTTGACAGTTTTTCACCATAGATGTGTTTCATATAGATTACATTGAGCTCTGGCACGTGAAGCTCCTAGGAGTCAGCACTGATTGGCTAAAAATGCAAGTCTGTCAAAAGAACTGAAATAAGGGGGCAGTTTGCAGAGGCTTAGATACAAGGTAATCACAGAGGTAAAAAGTACATTATTATAACTGTGTTGGTTATACAAAATTGGGGAATGGGTAATAAAGAGATTATCTTCCTTTTTAAACAACAAATTCTGGTGTTTACTGTCCCTTTAAGTTAAAAAGCAGCGCCCATAGGACCGCTGCTCCAATATGATCAGGATGATTGACACCCACTGCTAGCAGCCGATTGGTCACGAACGTGCAGGGGGCGGAATTGCACAAGCATTTCAACAGAAATGCTTGTGTAATGTTAAATGCCGACAGCGTATGCTGTCGGCATTTAGTGATGCCGGGCGGAAATGATTTGCTGCAGCGAATCATGTCCACCCATCATTAGATAAATCTACCCCATTGTCTTAAGTCACAACCTTAGGCATGAAATCAAATTTGGTCCTTAGGACTCTCTTATCCTGATGAAAAATAAGATAAGGGGATCACATGAAAGAGCAGATAACTCAGAAACTCTTATAGTAGAAGAAATAACCAAAAATATAATAACCAAGAAAGAAGCTTAACATTCACTTTATGCATAGGCTCAAAAGAAAGAGCCTACAAAATCTTCAATACCAAGTTAAGACTCCAAATCGGAGAATTGATTTAACTACAGGCTTCATTCTAGCCAAAGCCTGAACAAAACCATGAATGTCTGAACTGACAGAGCTGAAATCTGACCTTTTTAAAGAACTGGCGGTTAAACCCTTATCCAAACCATTTTGAAAAAAACTACAAAATCCTAGGAATTCTAAAAAAATCCCATGAAAAAACATGTTCCAAAAACCAAGAAATAAAGGTCCTCCACACCTTACAATAAATTTTCCTGGTCATGGGTTTTTGAGCCTGTATCAGTGTCAATATCAGAATCAGATAACCCTGTCTGCTTAAGAATTATCCGTTCAATCTCCATGCCATCAAGCTTAGAGATTGAAATCCAGATGGACCTTGAGACAGAAGGACTGAACACAGAGTAAGTGGCCAAGGAGGACAACTGAACATCTGAACCAGATCTGCATTTCAAACTCTGTGAGACCAAGCCGGAGCAATTAGAATTGCTGATGCTTCTTCTTATCTGATTCTGGCAATCAACCTGGGAAGAAGAAGCAGCGGTGGAAAAAACTTAAATTATGCTTACCTGATAATTTTATTTTCTTCTTACAGGAATAGTCCACAGCTGCATTAATTATTTTTGGGAATTAAGAACCTGGCTACCAGGAGGAGGCAAAGACACCCCAGCCAAAGGCTTAAATAAATCTTCCACTTCCCTCATCCCCCAGTCATTTTGCCAAGGGCACAAGGAACAGTAGGATAAATATCAGGGTGAAAAAGGCACCAGAAGAAAACAAATTAAATACCATCACCTCATAGATAAAACATGGATAGGGAGCTGTGGACTCTTCCCGTCAGAAGAAAAATAAAATTATCAGGTAAGCATAATTTAAGTTTTTCTTCTTAGAACTCCCTAGGAGGATTAGGACCAGAGATCAACACTATACTAAAAAGGTGCAATTCCGAGAACCCTAAAGGTCTATCCTCAGATCTCTGACACAACACCATACGACTTATGGTGCTACAAGGAAGCGACAAGCTTTCCACTGTACCCTAGTCTAGCAATACAGTAGCTAAACTAGACAACATAGGTAGGGAACCCATATAAACCAAAGCAAATTCGGACCTTGCAGACAAGGATGATTATCCTATCAGAGAAAAAGGCTAGCACATGAAAATACGTAGCCCCCTCTGAACAAGAACTTGAAAACTCAGTCTCAAGCTAGCAAAGCTGACCCTAAGCCAACGTGGGAGACCCTCCCACAGAGAATGCCGAAATATTGACGACAACTCTCGTTTAGGACACCAGAGCCTAGAAGAACATCCCACACCAGCAGCATATGCAACCAGTGGCCCCCCACCAAAGGCAGGAACAAGGTCAGAGAGCTGCCACAATAGGAATCAACTTCCAACCCTCAGCTATTAGACTGGGAGATAACCCATAGGCTACGTAGACCTACAGCAACTGGAGCACATGGTCAAGACTCAACAGAGCAGCCAGATCCCCTACCCCCCCTCCAAGGTAACATACCCAGTTCAAAGAATTGGCAACTTACAAATTAAGAATACAAAAATCTCCGGACCACCTCTCAGAGACAAAAAGGGGGGGGCCTAAATGGAACTAATCCATGGGAGAAAAACTCTGACTGGCATCTAAAATAGCTTGTCAGGGCAAACAGAGAGCTCAGGATTTAGAACTCCTACGCAGCTCCCTTCCTAAGAAAGACCACTCCCAAACAAGGGAGATAGAACACAGAACTACAGCGTCCCAGTACCAGAATCCAGCCCCAGGACCTCTTACACGCAAGGAGGGCAGAAAACCTCGGAAACGAGAATAGAAGGACCTATGAGGCCTCGAGGAAACCATACAACTTCAAAGACCTCCCCGAAGGGGGTCAAATGCAAAGGAACCACTTACCCAACCATAGACTTGGCGAAGAGAAGAGAGACATGGTAAAAATCATAGATAAGATACAGACAGCTCAGGTGAAAACAACATCAAGGTGCAATAGTTGCCCTCTGACAACAACCATAAAAGCTCAGCTGAGAGACAACAAAACTAGCCTGCAGACAGATACTAAATCGTCCCTGGAGGGACAAGTGGAGGTTGCAAACCCCCAGGCGAGAACCTTAAACAGCATGGGAACACACATTCAAGGTGTAAAGAGCTGCAGCTGGTTTCCCTAGGAAGAAATCCAGAACCGGATCTGAAATTACAGACAAGGACATGGCCATAAGCCAGACCCCCAGGACCTGACATTGGTTTGAAGTATTCACCCTCTGAGGACCATCCAGAGATCTCAGACAGAAGAGAGCACCCCGCAGAGCACTCTTGTATCCCAATGTCCATAGATCATGGCCTTCTCGAAAGAGATACAGACCAAAGAGTCTAATGAGACATCCTAACAGATCAAGTAAGAGGGCAACCAGTACCCGAAGGTGCAACCGAATCCCGGACCCCTTGCTGAAACCCACAGAGTAAGATTTATCAGAGAGTCGAAGACCCCCCTCTACAGACCACGGGGTACAAGGGACAGGCACCAAGCAGTCCATAAGATGAAAAGATGATAATATCTTCAAAGATCCTCGCAGAATCAGTCTCCCAGAAATCCTGTACCTCACAGGAAACTACATGGGAGACTCACAACTCCTGGCAGACAAGTCGACCAGGGGAGAAAACCGGGGAAAACAAAGGGGAAGAATCCTGACCCCTGCACTACTATAGAAGAGCACAACATATTAAAGGAGTAAGTAAAAGGAGCAAACCCGAACTTCCAAACCCTTATGAACTGACCCCCAAGAAGGGGTTAAGTAGCCAAGGCAACCTACTAGAGGCCCCAATCTCCTAAACTCAGAACTGGAACAGATACAATAAAAGAAGAAGAAGGCGACGTGAAGGAGATTGGCTTCATCCCCCTACATCTAACTTAGATTGCACTCTGGCACAGAAGGCTAAGGATCCCACGGCCCAGTAGGACCGGAATCCTCCAGCACCGCCAAAACATGCCTCAGTAGTACACAAAGGCGTACCAGTCTATAACGAAAGGCAAAATGTTTCCCCGCCAGATCGATGGATGATCCTGGCCTGAGGGACGGACCCCTGAAGCCTCAGAGGCCATCGCTTCCCCAGAAGGTCGAACTGAATCAGGCGATCTCACGCTCAACGGACCCTGGTTAACAGAACACGGACAGTATCTTAGAAATACTTCTCTTGGGAAATATAAATGCGCCAGCACCATAGATATGACTTTAACCTCTGGAGGAAACAAGCCACCTTCTGGAGAAGGAGCAACGGCTCTAGGGACACCTGCCTGCGTAGTAAAAGAATGTTCTGAGGCACGTGCCTCACTGGACATGGAATCCTCAGGGGCGGATGGCTCAACGCACTCTACGCTTCCTGAATCAGGGAAGAGAGTACTCTAGTACAGCAATCGGAACATATTTGATGGGCATAGATAATCCAGGCCATTTCATACTCCTCACAAGATGTATACTCCGAATTGGAGATGTCGTCTCTAAAAAATCAGAATCCTTCATAACTTGGAGATTGCAAATATGGACAAAAGCTAAACAGCACCTTACACCCCCAATGGCTGGGGCACTCACCATCTCCTGGGAACTAGACTACCAACGAACAGACTCGCTCCGTCGTCACTCTGTCAAAGTACAGAAATGGAAATACAGTGTGACCACACCCGGTCACGCGGTGCACCGTGTAAGCTTAGCAAAAAAGGCACGCCGGTCCATCAGACCGCGCAGTCTGATGATAGGCCATTATGTTCTGAATAGCCCTGAGCCCAAGTATCACTATACATTTAGCAGACACAATCACATAACAAACATGATTAAAGTCCCCCCTGTTCAATAACCCCCCACAGAAGATATTAACCCTTGATTCCATAAAATAATAAAGTCCCACTAGGACCCTGACTTCTTTCGTTAACATTACATTCCCATATTCAAATAAAATGAAACGATCTTACCGGAATCTACGCCGTGGAACAGGAACACGGCCCTTCAAGTGTGATAGAGAGTAGCATCGCTTCTGACATGAACTTGAGAGAGTAAAGGCAGGCAGTGAAACTCGTCAATGCTGATTGCCAAGGAGCTGTTAACATGAGTCGGGATGGTTTCGCAGAGACAACACTCCCTGCATCTCCGGACTTTCTTCCATGCTCTCACTGAGAGGCTGACAGGATTACTTAAAACTCTAGTCCCATTCCGAAGAGTACTACCCTCCATAAGAGACTATCTTCAACTTCTGACACTTCATTGCCACCCTCCTGTGACAAAAGGAAACAAATGACTGGGGGATGAGGGAAGTGGGGGAGGTATTTAAGCCTTTGGCTGGGGTGTATTTGCCTCTTCCTGGTGGCTAGGTTCTTAATTCCCAAAAGTAATGAATGCAGCTGTGGACTCTTCCCGTTTAAGAAGAAAATATAAGCTAGTTGAGCAGACCATGGAACTACCAGAGTATCCACAAACACTACTTGAGGAAGTTTGTGGTTCAACCAAGAGGCCATCAGATCTATTTCTGGGTGGCCCCAAAGGTCCACTATCTGATCTGGATGCAAGAACTACTAGGGAACTGTGAGTTTCCCCTTGATGATTGACATAAGCCACTGCTGTGACATTGACTATCTGAAAACAGAGATAAGACTCCCTATTCAAAAGAGGCCAGCTCTGAAGGGCTCTGAAAACTGCATAGAGTTCTAAAATATTTATAGGTAATTTCACCTCACGAGACTGCATCAGGGACAGGAAATACATCTGGACTCTCAGAGACCCCAAACTCCCCCCAACCTAAAAGACTTGCATCTGTAGTGATCACAGACCAAGTATGGCTTACAAAAGAAGCCCTCTGCATAATAAGCTGATGATTCAGCTACCATAGATTGGCTTGTTCTAAAGTCTAGATATATCCTTTGAGAAAGCTGAGCATGATCTCTGCACCACTGCCGAAGCATACAAAGCTGAAGAGGCCTCATGTGAAAATAAACAAACGGAATAGCATCCAACGCCGCAGTCATGAGACCTAACACCTCCATGAAAAGAGCAACAGTGGGAAAAGAAAGAGAATGAAGGTTTGGACACCAACTTTATCCACCTTAAAAGAAACTGACTGAAAAAAATGCTGGAGCCTTCACAGGATTTCAAGAAACATTGGACAGAAAAAAAACATTCCTTTCTGAGGCATTGTTCTGAATCTTATTCGATAACCCTGGGAGACTATGTTTAGAAACCAGGGATCCTGAACAGAGTGAAACAAAGCCACCTAAAAAAGGTGTAAGTTAAACCAAACCAGAGCCTCTGGACAGGGGCCACACCTTCATGCAAACTTTGATGACGGAGGAGATTTCTTGCACTGCATATAACTGTTCCAGTTTGAATATTTCTTACAGGCGGCACTAGAGGAACCTCGCTTCTGAGAGAAAGAATTGGATTTCTGTGCCCTGTTCTGACAAAAGGGACAAAAACGATTAGCAGCTTTAAATTTACCCTTGGACTTATCGTCCTGAGGAAGGAAAGCTCCTTTATCTACAGTCACAGAAGAGATAATATAATTCAAACTGGAACCAAATAATATATTTCTCTGAAAAGAAAGAGATACAAGCCTGGATTTAGAAACCATATCAGCAGACCAAGAATTTAACCATAAAAATGTTCTAGAAAGTTCTGACAAAAACATACTTTTAGCATTAATCTTAATGATTTCAAAAATAGAATCACAAATAAAAGCAATGGCACATTTAAACAGCTGCAAAAGGTTTAAAAACAGAATCATCAGAATACTGCCCAAAAAGATTATTTAACCGAAAGGAAGAAGCAGCAGCCATATCAGCAATAGAAACTGCAATTATAAAAAGATAGCCTGCCTGCTGAAAAGCCCTTCTATGGAAGGCTTCTAACTTCCTATCTGAAGGGTCTTTAAAGGAAGAACTACCTTCCAATGAAGAGTAGTACATTTAGCCAAAGTATAAATGGCCCAATCCACGTTGGGAATAGTTTCCCAAGGCTCAATATGAGAAGCCTTTAAAAAATATATTTTCTTGCAAAACCTTGCAGAAGGATTAAAAGGAATACCTGGTTTAGCCCAATATCTGGAAATAATCTCAGAGACTGCATCACGGACAGGAAATACATCTAGAGATTAAACCATAGGTTAAAAAACAGTATTTAAAAGATCAACAGGTTTATCTCCATCTACTTTAGGATCTTTAACCTCCAGAGTAAGCAAAATTTATTTATAGTGAACAAATATGATCAAATTTAAATGAATAAGAGAATGTTTCAGATGTATGATCAGAGGAAGACCCTTGATCATCAGAAAAAAACTCCCACTCTGAGGATATTGTAGCTTCATGACTAGAAACATTAGCCTCAGCTGGCTTAGAAGCACTTCTTTACAGAAAGAGTGATTGATTTATGGAATAAACTTCCTCAAGAGGTAGTTGCAACAAACAGTGTGAGGGACTTTAAAAATGCATGGGACAAGCATAAGGCTATCCTACGAACTAGATAAGTTTATACTGTTAGGTAAGGTTGTAGTAGTAGAAGGTAAACTCTGAACTGACTTTTTACACTTAATTGAAGGAGACATGGCCGCCAACATTTCAGACACAGTGGATTGCATAAAATCCTTGACCACAGGAGCGAAAACAGTAGGATTCTCCTGTAAGGAACAAAGATACATTTATTGCATAAGTTTGACAGAAGAAAAACCTCAGCGTGCTTACAATACAAACATTTAACACTCTAAGGCAGATTTAGGGACAGAGTCAGAAGGCTCCATAACTTCAAAGAGCTAACACAGTAATTAAAGGGCCATGATACCCAAATGTTGAAACACTTGAAAGTGATGCAGCCTAGCTGTAAAACGCTGACTAGAAAATATAACCTGAACATCTCTATGTAAAAAAGAAAGATATTTTACCTCAGTAGCCACATCCCATTGTAAAGGACCTCTAAGCAGCAAATTAGTATGTCTGTCCCAGGACAGCTAAGGGAGTGAGCTTACGTGCACACTCATCTTATTTCTCTATTCAGTTTAAGGAAGTTTACTACGAAATCTCATGAGAGTTAAGTGAAATCTCATGAGATCACAGTAAAAGAGTTCATGACCTCAGCACTGTTGATGCTTTTTAGCTGCTGTTCATTTCTTTATTTTTTACCTGCAGCTGGATAGCAGCTGAGTATAACTTTTTACATAGAACTTACTCTGCTGAGCTGAGGAAATTGTGAGATAAAAATGTTTCTTTTTTACATAGAGATGCTCAGGTGATATTTTCCTGTCAGCTTTTTACAGTTATACTGCATCAGTTTCAAGTGATTTGGCATATGAGTATTATGTCCCTTTAAGTGCAGAAAAATCAACAAGTATACAGCTAAATGATAATAAAAGGAGTATATTAACAAACCAACAGGAGGAGGCAAAGGACAAGTCTCTGAGACACCCGTGGAAAGGTTTGTTACTAGATCCCAATAGGTGAAAAATATGCCACTGCCTAAACTACAAATACATCTCTCCAACAATCATTGTACGCTGAAAGGAAATGGGCCTCAACTCACTGACTAATCAAATGTACAGCTTCATTCTTCACCTTCCTCTAACTGAGGCAAAGACAAGACTGAGTTGCCAGTGAGGTGGGAGGGGATTTATAGAGCTCTTGGGGTTTGGGAATCTTTGCCTTCTCTGAGTAATGGATTGTGGACTCTAACTACCTGTATGAAAGAAATTTAGTTTTCCAATTGTGAGGATTGGAAGTGCACATGGCAGGATTCAAACACCTATCTGTCCATGTCTAGCATGTCTAGCTGTCTCTACTTCAGTAACAAGCCCTGACTGGCTTCTCCAGATAAGTTAAATGGTGGGGGAAGTTTGGCTATTGAAAATCAATGTCCGCAGACAAGGGGGCCGTTTTATGAAGGCGCGGGCAGACAAGATCCGCTGTAACAGATCATGTCCGCCCGACATCGATAAATGTATCATTGCACAATCATTTTGTGTGAAATGCTTGTGCAATGCCGCTAGCAGGGGGTGTCAATCATCCCAATCGTATCCGATCAGGATGATTCCTGTCTGCCGCCTCGGTGGACGAGTTAAGGAGCAGCGGTCTTAAGACCGCTGTTTCTTAACTTATGTTTCCGGCGGAAAGGATCGCGCGGAAGCAGCTGCATTCAAGGCTACAAGGTATTTAATTTTCCCCCCACTCACTTAGCATGTCAATTTATTACAAAACAGATAATAACTTTGCAACATGCAACGTGTTTCACATCCCTTCAAGTTTTATTCTTTGTTATTCATCATACACTTATAATAAGAATAAACCACTGAATATATATAATTTAACAAACAGTGCTACTTTTTGTAAATGATTTTACTCATTTCTCACATTGCCTATACGCGATTTCTTTCGACACCCCAGCCAGATGCTGTGACACAACATATTAGTGTTTCTCAAATGTTTTTGGGTTGTGAAATTCCTTACTCATTTTTTTAAATCAATTGTTTCCCTAAGGGATCTTATAATATAATACACGTTGATAAAAAATATAGAAATATGCTGGTCTTTTTCACTGTATAAATAATCCAATATTAAGTTTTAAGAAAATTCTACCTTTTACCCATTTTGTACATCTTGTGCTCTCTCTAATATACAATCAGCTTAATCAGATAATGATCAGGGTTGATTGACACCCCCTGCTAGAGGCCGACTGGCCGCAAATCTGCAGGGGTGGCATTGCACATGCAGTTCACTAGAACTGCTTGTGCAATGTTAAATGCTGATACTGCATTCAGCGATGTCTGGCGGAAATGATATGCTACAGCGTATCATGTCCGCCAGACTTTTATAAATAGGCCCCATTGTCTTTAACCATTTGAGTGCAAAGCACTTTCCCACCTGGGTGCTAAGATTTTTAAAGGTTTTTTTATTTTTTGAACAAACATTTTTTTAACTTTTTTTTAAAAAAATTTCAGACCCCCAACACTGTTGGAAAGGTTAGGCGATTACCTTTCCAATGGTGGGTCTTGGGGGTCTGTAGCTGCTTAGATGCCTGAGATACAGGCTTCTAAGCAGCATGCCCCCTGCTCCTATACTTAACATTGTTAAGTGTAAATAAAGTTGCAACGTCACCACGCAAAACGGGAAGCCACAGCGATGCCTGGCATTCTACAGGCACGATCGCCGGGGTAGGAGCGGGTGGGAGTCCCCAGATCTCCCTCAAGGTGGGAGAGTGCTAGTGACGGCTCTGAGCCGTCATTAGCACCAGAGTGGGAAACTCTGTGACAGCTCAAAGGGTTTTAAAGGGACATGCTAATGGAAAATGTATTTGCTCTAATTTGTCATTTGTTTTTAAAAATTGAAATTAAACAATAGGGTTAATTTGCAGTCCTATTGCTTGGGTGAACAAACCAATAGGAGTCAAGCTATTGTATATCTATTGGCTGATTTGAGTTTTCAAATTAACCAACAAAATTAATAACCATTCCTATTGGACATTTGAAACAGCTAATAGGAATAAAATGTTCAGAACTGCTGTGTACAAGGCACTGTACTGCGCAAGATCAATTTGCTTTGTTCTTTTTGTATTCTTTGTTGAAAGATAAACCTAGGTAGGCGAATATGCTAATTTCTAAGTCACCGAAGGCCACCTCTTATATCAGTGCATTTTGACAGTTTTTCACAGCTAGACACTGTTAGTTCATGTGTGCCATATAGATAAAATTGTGCTCGCTTCCGTGGAGTTATTTATGAATCTGCACCGTTTGGCACCAATTGTCACAGATTCAGTCAAAAGAACTGAAATAAGTGTCCAGTCAGCAGGGGCTTAGATCCAATGCAATCACAAAAGTAAAACGCGTATTAATATAACAGTGTTGATTATTGAAAATTGGGGAATGAGTAATAAAGGGATTATCTATCTTTTTAAGCAATAAACATTTTCAAGTAGACTGACCCTTTAAAATGACCCAATTATCACTGATCTGTGAATGTTCATCACTTGTCACAGAGAGCAAGAATATGTGAACTTCAAGATGGCGGTGCCCAGTATGAAAATGCAGAGCTTCACCAACTTGCAATTTTAAAGGGTTACAATAAGATAACATCTCTAAAGAGAGCTGCATGTGGGGGGGGGGGGGGGGAATAGTAGCATGGTGAGTTGTAACTGTTGCAGTTGTGCCCTGCAGTTTAATTTCTCTTAAATCCCTTGGTGCCGGCATCAAAGTGTAAGCATCAGAATGAAGTTCTGATGTAAACATCTGCTGTAAAAATGAAATCACGCGGTCGTTGAAGTGACAACGTGATTTCAAGGCCGGGATCGGATCATGGGGCTCTGACTACGCTTCTAGGCACATCCCCAGTCCGAATTCTTGAGTTCTTCAAAGGGGGAGGGTGCAGGATACCATATAAGGTAGGATGTTCCATGCCATCCTAACAGCATTACAGGGATAGTAAAGTCCAATTGATTCATGCCATTTTAAACAACTTTCTAATTTACTTTTATCATCAAATTTTCTTTGTTCTCTTGGTATTCTTAGTTGAAAACTAAACATAGGTAGGCTCATATGCTAATTTCTAAGCCCTTGAAGACTGCCTCATATCTGAACTGCATTTGACAGTTTTTCACAGCTCGAGGGCGTTGGTTCATGTGTTTCATATAAATAACATTGTGCTCAGCACTAGTTGCCTGAAATGCAAGTCTGTCAAAAGATCTGAGATAAGGAGGCAGTCAGAAGAGGCTTAGATACAAGGTAATCACAGAGGTAAAAAGTATATTAATATAACAGTGCTGGTTGTGCAAAACTAGGGAATGGGTAATAAAGGGATTATCTATCTTTTTAAACAATAACATTTTTGGTGTTTAATATCCCTTTAAACAGCATTAAAGCCCAGCGCTGTAAGGACAGCATGGAACGTCCTAAAGGCTTGAAGGGGTTAAACTTTCAGATGTTAGTAAAATTTATATTGTTTTGCAGTTTAAGAACATATCCTTTAGAAAGCCCGTTATCTTATGTCACCTGTTGAGGGACATTTATACATAAACTATAATCTCTGCACTGATCAACCAGTCACTGTGTAGGGTGCACTACTGCCATTCTAGCAGCAGTGGATAACACATTTTTCATTTAAATTATAGGGAAAAAAAGGAAAAAGTAAATTAATGCTTACCTGATAAATTAATTTCTTCTACGATACGACGAGTCCACGGATTTCATTCTTACTTGTGGCAAAGAGCACCACAGGAGAGCTGTATATATAGCTCCTCCCTTCCCTCCACCTCCAGTCATTCGACCGAAGTTAAGAAGAGAAAGGAAAAGCCAAAGGTGCAGAGGTGACTGAAGTTTATAAAAAGAAAAATAATATAAATCTGTCTTAAAAATGACAGGGTGGGCCGTAGACTTGTCGTCTCGTAGAAGAAATTAATGTATCAGGTAAGCATAAATTTACTTTTCTTCTAAAAGATACGACGAGTCCACGGATTTCATCCTTACTTGTGGGATACAATACCAAAGCTACAGGACACGGATGAAAGGGAGGGACAAGACAGGAACCTAAACGGAAGGCACCACTGCTTGAAGAACCTTTCTCCCAAAACCAGCCTCAGAAGAAGCAAAAGTATCAAATTTGGAAAATTTGGAAAAAGTGTGAAGAGACGACCAAGTTGCAGCCTTGCAAATCTGTTCAACAGAAGCATTGTTTTTAAATGCCCATGAGGAAGCCACAGCCCTAGTAGAATGAGCAGTAATTATTTCAGGAGGCTGCTGTCCAGCAGTCTCATATGCCAGATGGATGATAATCTTCAGCCAAAAAGAAAGGGAGGTAGCCGTAGCTTTCTGACCCCTACGCTTTCCAGAAAAAACAATGAATAATGAAGATGATTGACGGAAATACTTAGTCGCCTGCAAGTAAAACTTCAGGGCACGGACCACGTCCAGGTTATGCAACATACGCTCCTTCTTAGAAGAAGGGTTAGGACACAATGAAGGAACAACAATTTCCTAATTAATATTCTTATTAGAAACAACTTTAGGAAGGAAGCCAGGTTTGGTACGTAAAACCACCTTATCAGAATGGAAGATAAGATAAGGCGAATCACATTGTAATGCTGAAATCTCAGAAACTCTACGAGCAGAGGAAATAGCAACCAAAAACAAAACTTTCCACGATAACAACTTAATATCTATGGAATGCATGGGTTCAAACGGAACCCCTTGAAGAACATTAAGAACCAAATTCAAACTCCAGGGTGGAGCAATTGGTCTAAACACAGGCTTAATTCTGGTTAGAGCCTGACAAAAAGATTGAACGTCTGGAACATCTGCCAAACGTTTGTGTAGCAAAATTGACAAAGCAGAAATTTGTCTTTTTAAGGAACTTGCAGATAACCCTTTCTCCAATCCTTCTTGGAGAAAAGACAGAATCCTGGGAATCCTAACTTTACTCCATGAGTAGCCCTTGGATTCACACCAAAAAAGATATTTGCGCCATATCTTATGATAGATCTTTCTAGTGACAGGCTTACGTGCCTGAATCAAAGTATTGATGACCGAATTAAAGAATCCCCGCTTAGATAAAATCAAGCGTTCAATCTCCAAGCAGTCAGCTGCAGGGAAACTAGATTTGGATTTTGGAAGGTCCTGTCTCACTGGAAGTCTCCACGGAGTTAGAGAGGACATGTCCACTAGATCTGCATACCAAGTCCTGCGTGGCCACGCAGGCGCGATCAGAATTACTGAAACTCTCTCCTGTTTGATCCGATCAATCACATGGGGAAGGAGAGGAAACGGTGGAAACACATAAGCTAGGCTGAATGACCAAGGCACTGCCAAGGCATCTATCAGTTCGGCCTGAGGATCCCTCGACCTGGATCCATATCTTGGAAGCTTGTCATTCTGTCGAGACGCCATCAGATCCAATTCCGATCTGCCCCATCGGAGAATCAGTGAGGCAAATACCTCTGGATCGAGTTCCCACTCCCCCGGATGAAAAGCCTGCCGGCTTAAAAAGTCCGCTTCCCAGTTGTCCACTCCTGGGATGTAGATTGCTGACAGGTAACAAGAGTGGGCCTCCGCCCAGCAAATTATCTTGGATACCTCTGTCATCGCTAAGGAACTCCTCGTTCCTCCCTGATGATTGATGTAAGATACAGTCGTGATGTTGTCCGACTGGAATCTGGTGAATCTGGCCAAAGCCAACTGAGGCCACGCCTGAAGCGCATTGAATATTGCTCTCAATTCCAGAATATTGATTGGAAGTAGAGACTCCACCCGAGTCCATACACCCTGAGCCTTCAGGGAATTCCAGACTGCACCCCAGCCTAGTAGACTGGCGTCTGTTGTCACTATCACCCACGAGGGTCTGCAGAAACATGTCCCTTGGGACAGATGCTCCGGCGACAACCACCAAAGAAGAGAGTTTCTGGTCTCTTGATCCAGATTTATCGGAGGGGATACATCTGCATAGTCTCCATTCCACTGTCCGAGCATGCACAGTTGCAGTGGTCTGAGATGAAACCGAGCAAACGGAATGATGTCCATTGCCACCACCATCAATTCAATTACCTCCATAGTCGATATGCTTGCCTGCTGCCTTGATAAACATAGTAAAAACACAGCAGCCTCTCCAAGTGTCAAGCCCTTAATAAACTTACATACTAACGTAATAGTTATTATGTATGCACCAGTAAGATCAGTAACCCATAGTTCCTATATGTCTACTGCTTACCCCTTCCTCTACAGGGAATACTGTCAGCCATTTCTGATATAACTAGTCTCCTCAGAAAATAAAAGACTGAACATACCTCAATGCTGCTTGTAGCATGAAACCGGTCTCCACACTGAAGATTTCTCTTGTACTACCTTCAGAACTCTGTGGGAACCAGAATGGATCTTAGTAACGTCTGCTAAGATCGTCAACCTCATGGGAGAAAAAAGGATCTCTTCATTCCTCTTGGGAAACCAGATTGATAATATCTCCCTGAGAAAAAATAGTACACACCAGTACCATTTTAAAACAAAAAATATCTTGATTGAAGAAACTAAAACTAACACCTCACTTTACCTCTTCCTATTACTAACACAAGCAAAGAGAATGACTGGGGGTGGAGGGAAGGGAGGAGCTATATATACAGCTCTGCTGTGGTGCTCTTTGCCACAAGGATGAAATCCGTGGACTCGTCATATCTTGTAGAAGAAAACAATAAATGATTATGTAAATGTCTTGAGCACTCTATGTATAACATTGTTGGAAAACAGCTACCTGTGTATGACCTCCTGCTGCCTCCTGATCTGCCTTGGGACTCTGCCTACATCTAAAACAAAACACAACTAGTGTATAACTCTTCTTGCATAAGTCTACTACAGATTAAGCTACTGCTGGAGATTACTCCAGTCTTGCAATACCTCTTGTCCCTGCTAGCCTGTTTGCTATACAATGGGCAAATCCAGTGATGTGCAGTCACTAGAGGCAGGTGAGGCAGTGCTTCACCTCTCATATGGGCAAAAATAAATATTTTTTTTTTATTGGCTTTAAAAAAATAAAAAAATTGCTATTTTTTTCCCCCAGCATTTTTTTTCTCACAGCTATATGTTGTGCAATGGAGAGGCACAAGCAGGTCTGCCCACCATTACACAACATGCTGCGCCATCTACTGGATGAAAGTGGTTAAGATCATTGCATGGCCCATTATCTGCTTATTTGAGGCAGTCCCATTTGGGCTGACCCAATCCAGTGAGAGGCATTAGTAAGTGGAATTTAGGGTTGGGGCTGGATGTTAAATCACATAAAACAAAACAAAAACGGAAATAAACAACTTTCATTTATTTTGTTGCTGTCCTGTGAAGCTGACAGCTTTGCTAAAGTGAAAAAGAGAGTTCTGTTCTTCCCCTCTAAGTGCAGTGGAATGTTCCACAGTAACACTTCCTGAATCCTTACAGAGCAGGAAAGGGAGAGAGGCAGAGAGAGCAGTGTTTCAGCCACATTTTATTGTAGTAAGTGCTGCAGACTTTACTGAAATGGATTCTGTTAGTGAAAATGATAATTTAATGAATGTGGTTTAGTGTTTTTGTTGAATTGTGTTCAGATACAGCTTATTAACAGGGGGACATTAAGTGAGCATAACCCAATACTGACAGGAAGTCAAAGGGTCAATTCAAATGTAAATCCATAATTTAAAACCCAGAGTTTGAAGTTAAATGTGCAGTGTCCACATTATTTAAATTAAAGTTTTTGACATTGAATATTGCTAAGCCTCCCTTTTTCATGGTTATTTGATTTAATTAGGTACAAACTCCATATATGTCATGTCTGTTCAGTCAGAGGATGCAGTATCTATTTTTATTCTTCTCTGTGTCTCCATTTATTTAAAGACTGCTGTTAACTTGTAATTCACAAATCAATTGAAAGCTGTTGCATTGTGTTTTTAATATGTGCTGCTTTTATACAAGTTTATATTAATAAAAGGAGATAATGAGTCATTTAAAATATATATGTAATTATTGCAGTTAAATGTTTTTAGAAATAATGCCACTGTAAAGTAACTGGTTAAACACATAGTCAAAGGGAGACATTTAAAATTAAACTTTCATGATTGAGGTAGAGCATGCTATTTTAATAGACTTTTCTAGTTATTTATATTTTGAGAATTAGCATCAACTGTTACTGGCCCCATGTCAGCAAATCAAATTAGTTTTTGAAAGGAACATGAAAGTCATACTTACATTTCCATCATTCAGATAGAAATTGCACAAAAAATAAAAAAAATAACTTTCTATTTTACTTTTATTATTATGTACTTCATTCTTTTGGTATCCTTTGGTGTCCTTTGTTGAAGAGCATACCTAAGTGGGATGTGCACATGCATATGAACACCATATTGCAGCAGCTGTGTTTTCAGTATTGATAACTTTGTGTAAAACTTGTATGGTAAATTATTTCTATTTTTACAATACAGTAGTGAGTAGAGAAGAGATTGTGTATCATTCTAATTGCTTAGTAACTGGCACTGTGCCACAGAATTGTGTGAGTGTCAGTGAGCAGAGTGTGTGTGGGTGTCAGTGAGCAGAGTATGTGTGCTTTATTCTCCAGGTAATCAATACATTTCCGATGAGCTGATGCTTTAGTGCAGTGTTTCTCAACAATGGTCCTCAAGTACCCCCAACAGGCCAGGTTTTTATTATAGCCAAATCAGTGCACAGGTGAAGTAATCAGCTGATCAGTAACTCAGTGGTTACTAACTTGCTCTCACCCATCACCTGATTATGTCACCTGTGCACTGGTTCAGCTATCATTTTAACCTGCCCTGTTGGGGGTACTTGCGGCCCTCTGTACATGTGTTTCTCTGGCGTATCATATCTAGTGCCTCACCAGCCTCTGACCTCACTGCACATCACTGGGCAAATCTATGTATCTGACTTCAGCTTTGCCTGCTTCATTATATTTTGGCCTGCTAATATCCAATCTCAAGCTGATGTGACTTCCATTCTATGCTGCATTCACTGCTACTAGTATCATTCACTTATATTTGTTTACAGCCTCTTTTGCTACTACCAGTAGGTCTAACACCAAAATGATTCAAGTAAACAGATTAATTACTTTCAATAGAAATGTAGAACAGACGTCATATGTCAAAAAAGTGGTCTTGTTATAACAACTAGAAGCAGCATTCAGTACCATCTCAAATTTCATTCTTTGTTTTTACCACACACATCCCATTTTATTTTTTGTACGTAACTTTTGAATTTTCTTCATTCTTCTCCCAGCTGCCATGGTCTTTATTGTTATTCTAAGCAGGGTTTGACTTCTCCAATCTGATATTGCTGCATTGAGATGCAGAGAAGGGGGCCTGAGTGAAACAAAACTCTCTGTACGTCAGGGGAAAAAGGGGAGGGAGAACGGGTATTGGTTCTGTGTGTATGGGAGCTGCTAAAACTCCTGCTATCAGTTCAGATGCTACCCCTACCAATGCAGAGTTTTAAATCTCAAATGTGCTCCCCCTCACTCGCATATTCAGAGCTGGTAGTTCCAAGAGAATTTCATGATACTGACATGCAAAGTGAGAAAGTCAGCTCTGTGCCGGGAAAACAGAAGGGGGATATGTTTCAACCGAAATAACCTGCAATAGCTACTAAGAGCTGCCAACACTTACTGTATATAAACTACTTAAACAAATTATCATTATTATTGCAGCTGGTACTGTTGTTATTATTATATAATGTGAATTGTGTAAGGAGCTACAAAAATATCTAACAAAGCATAAAATACAAATGTACATAATGAAATGTGGTAAATAATATTTGTTCCACCTCCTGTGTCGTTCTCCTCCTCTCATTCAGCAGTTGTCGTCTTCTCTGCATGTTGTTATTTACTTTTATGTTAAGGGACAACATTCTCAGCCCCCAATACACAAGTTTGACGTGAATAGAAGAGGTTTATGAGAATAAAGATTTAAAAGCACCAATACCAGTGGCGTTAAATGGTATCCATATTAGCTTAAGTTTATCAAAACTAGCTGTTTGGAAAATTAAAAAAACAAAAGAAAATTATATAATTATTTTAAAATTAATTTTAATTTATTAAATGGACAGTCTAGTCAAATTTAAACTTTCTTGATTCAGATAGGGCATGCAAATTTAACCCCTTAATGACCACCACACTTTTCGATTTTCTGTCCGTTTGGGACCAAGGCTATTTTTACATTTTTGTGGTGTTTGTGTTTAGCTGTAATTTCCCTCTTACTCATTTACTGTACCCACACATATTATATACCGTTTTTCTCGCCATTAAATGGACTTTCTAAAGATACCATTATTTTCATCATATCTTAAAATTTACTATAAAAAAAATTATAAAATATGAGGAAAAAATGGAAAAAAACACACTTTTTCTAACTTTGACCCCCCAAAATCTGTTACACATCTACAACCACCAAAAAACATGCTAAATAGTTTCTTTTTTTTTTTTTTTTTTTTTTTAATATATTTTTATTGAGAGGTTGTGAGAAATATTACAGCCAGTGTTCATCCAGTCACAATAAATCAATAAACATAGGAACAGGTATTATATACCCAGCAACTACAGTATGAAATATTACAAATACAATAAATCTGGGTTTGGAGTCTATGCAATCCAAGAAGGAGATCAGAATATCACATATGCAAAACAAGACTGGGTCCAGTGTTAGAATTATAAGTAATATCTGGAAAGCATAAGTGATGTTATAAAACACATGTAACCTGTATAACAATAAAAAATAATGAAACCTCATTTTATATTATAGGGATAATAAGTATTGTCTCCCCCTTGTCATTTATATAATTATTTAATCTAAGAGAAATAGACAGAAAAATTGGGACAAGGGAAGATTATTTATTGTTTGGTCGCTTTTGAACCAAATTAGCGGGGAGGGTGGAGGGGAATGCAGCGGGCAAGAGCCGCTCTAATTGGTATGGGAAGGGGATGGGGGGGCGGAGCCTTATAAGATGTGGACGTAATAAGAGGCAAGGAACAAAATCAAGATCATGTTATGTATACACAGGGAGAGACTTCAAGGAAACAACATATTGTTTATCTAAGCTATGGGAGGGAGATCATCTGATCAATATAGAACATTGTCTGCTCAACATAAGACTTTTAGATTCCCACCAGTACCACTCAGTTGAAATAGAATGTTTGCTGGGGGGGAATAGTATAGTAGCTGGGTGAGTCCTCTAGGCAGCTTGTATAGGATGAATAGGGGGAGGTAGCAATAAGTGACATAAATTATGAGCAATTAGGATTTTTTAAATAATCCTCCAGGGTGGATATACCTTAATATATATATTTAAACTTCAAGTATATCTGAGCAGGACATAAGCAACACTTTCAAACAACTAATTAAGCAGTTAAACTTCTAATTGGTATAAGTGATAGCCCAGTATATGTATAGTAAGGCATAGAACATATCTAAGTCAGGAGTAAGACTCTAAATTACATTGAAAATTAGCTGAGTGGCTAAGGATAGGAGGACATATTAAGGCTCATTGCTATACATAATGGCTAAACAGCAGGCTTCACATGGAGGAACATTTGTAGGGCAACGTTGAGAACAAACAGCTTGTGCATACTTAAGGACCATATTAAAAGTAGATATAGTGATATACAAACATAAAACTGGTGCAGAGAAAGTTGTCTGCCTCACAAAATCATAGGAGGTTATGTGAGAATATATATTTGAGAGAACAGTCTCATTAAAATAACTATAGGCCGATTGGGTTTACTATGCAGCCCTCCAAACACATCTAGCAAGGGAAACATTTAGCATGAGAGTAAAAAGGAACAGGCAAGTGTTAAAAAAAATGACAGTAATCTAACCCACTCCTACCCTCACATAGTTCAAGTCCGTTAATTGCTGTAAGGTCGTGTCCAAAACCCAGTCCTGGATAAAAAACGCAGTTCCTTCTAAGAGGTGAATGGATATGTAATTGTAATTGGATGTCTTAGATATCCTCAGAATCGGTGGACAGTTAACATAGGGATGACAAAGTTTAATATTGAGGCTTCTCCTTTGAGGTTCCTTCTGGGCCCACTGAAGATCTGCAGCTACAGGAGTGGTGTGGTAAACAGTACCTTCGTTGCAGCCATCAGCAGTTGCGTCTCCCATGTGAACAGGCTTTGCGCACCACTGCTCAGTGGCTTCCGAATCATGCAGACTGTCATCACATGTTTCCAAGCTTTCTTTTGGGAATTCCTGTAGAGGAGAGGTAGCAGCTTTTAGTTCCCGAGATAGGATGTCAAAGTGCGTGTCCAATCTGTTAAGTAAGCTGTACAGGGCATCAACAATCTGCGCCTCCATATTTATCCCCACAGGCAGTGTGTTGTTGCTGCGTTAGTAGGGCTCGTAGAAAGTCTCGTGATAAGCTTGATGCAGCACTCTCCAATTCGAGGTCTAGCGCTAATAAGCCTCAGGGAATTGACCAGGGATAACTGGAATGTATTCACAGTCCGCACCGGCTAAAGGCTATAAGCTCTGCTGTGTTCATACAGACTCTATGTGGGTTTTAAGATGGCCGCTCCTCTGGGAAACAGTGTAAGAGCCATGAGCAATATAAAAGCGCTTTGCACTGTCTGTTCAGTTCTTCTCTGCCTCCTCAAATCTCCCCATCCGTATTTCAATGTCCTTAGTCACTATTCTGAGAGGTTTTGGGCATTACTGGGTGGTCTATTATATAGTTATTTATATTATATGAGCAGATCTCTCTCTGTGTATGACCACTCAGATGCCTGACTTGCTCCGCCCCCCGCTAAATAGTTTCAAAATTTTGTCCTGAGTTTAGAAATACCCAATGTTTACATGTTCTTTGTTTTTTTGCAAGTTATAGGGCCATAAATACAAGTAGCACTTTGCTATTTCCAAACCATTTTTTTTTTTCAAAATTAGCGCTAGTTACATTGGAACCCTGATATCTGTCAGGAATACCTGAATATCCCTTGAAATGTTTATATTTTTTTTTAGTAGACAACCCAAAGTATTGATCTAGGCCAATTTTGGTATATTTCATGCCACCATTTCACCGCCAAATGCGATCAAATACAAAAAAACGTTTTTTCACAATTTTTTTTCACAAACTTTCGGTTTCTCACTGAAATTATTTACAAACAGCTTGTGCAATTATGGCATAAATGGTTGTAAATTCTTCTCTGGGATCCCCTTTGTTCAGAAATAGCAGACATATATGGCTTTGCTTTTTGGTAATTAGAAGGCCGCTAAATGCCGCTGTGCATCACACGTGTATTATGGCTAGCAGTGAAGGGGTTAATTAGGTAGCTTGTAGGGAGCTTGCAGGGTTAATTTTAGCTTTAGTGTAGAGATCAGCCTCCCACCTGAAACATCAGACCCCCTGATCCCTCCCAAACAGCTCTCTTCCCTCCCCCACCCCACAATTGTCCCCGCCATCTTAACTACTGGCAGAAAGTCTGTCAGTACTAAAATAAAAGGTTTATTTGTTTTTGTGTGTGTTTTTTTATAGCATATTTACATATGCTGCTGTGAGGGATCCCCCCTTAGCCCCCAACCTCACTGATCCCCCACCAAACAGCTCTCTAACCCTCCCCCTCTACCTTAATGGGCGCCATCTTTAGGGCGCCAGTTTAGAAAAAAATTGTGCTTTCCCCCCCCCCTTTTCTGTAGTGTAGCTTCCACCCCCCCCAAAGACCAACCCCCTACCCCTTCCAGATCCCTTAGATTGTTTTTTTAAATAGTAAATACCCCCTTTCTCCCACTTATATTATTGTTTTTTTTTCTGTAGTGTAGCGGTTCCCACCCGCCCTGTGCACGCACGCGCGTCCGTGCGTGCCCCCGTCGGTCCCGCCCCCTCCACATCACACGGCCCATCAATGGCCACCCACCCGATTCCCACGTCGGCTCCCACCCACCAACGATACCGGCCATCGATCTCTGCATCGAATGGCCATGCAGGGTTATTGCAGGATGCCTCGATATCGAGGCATCACTGCAATAACCGGAAAGCATCTGGAAGCGAGCAAGATCGCTTTCAGCTGCTTTCCAGATCGACGACGTGCAGGGTACGTCCTCGGTCGTTAACTGTATTTTTTTAGAGGACGTACCCTGCATGTCGTCGGTCATTAAGGGGTTAAACAACTTTCCAATTTACTTTTATCATCAAATTTGATTTTTCTCTAGGTATTCTTAGTTGAAAGCTAAACCTAGGTAGGCTCATATGCTAATTACTAAGCCCTTGAAGGCCACCTCTTATCTAAATGCATCTGACAGGTTTTCACAGCTAGATGGCATTTGTTCATGTGTGTCATATAGATTGTGCTCACTCCTGTGGAGTTATTTATGAGTCAGCGTTAACTGGCTAAAATGCAAGTCTGTCAAAAGAACTGAGATAAGGGGGCAGTCTGCAGAGGCTTAGATATAAGGTAATTACAGAGGTAAAAAGTGTATTAATATAACTGTGCTAGTTATGCAAAACTATGGAATGGGTAATAAAGGGATTATCTATTTTTTTTAAACAATAAACATTCTGAAGTAGACTGTCCCTTTAAACATCTTTTATAAGCCTCAGTGATCTATAAGAAAGACCATCAAGCAGCAGTAACTTACTGGATATGGATAAAAAAAAATTATATATATATATATATATATATATATATATATATATATACTGTCACATTTGTTGTGAAAATCATTTCAAGATAAAACTTTATTTAAAATGACATTGAACAGTAAGTAAATGCTAGATATAATTATGTATTTAAAACAAAGCTTAGTCTGAGAAACATGGTAATAAATATATTATAAAAGCTTAAATTAAGTTTACCAGATAATTTCCTTTCCTTCTGTATGGGAAGAGTCCACAGCTGCAATCCTTACTATTGGGAAATACTGAACCTTACCACCAGGAGGAGGCAGACACACCCCAGCCAAAGGCTTAAATACCTCCCCCACTTCCTCATAACCCCAGTCATTCTGCCGAGGGAACAAGGAACAGTAGGAGAAATATCAGGGTGAAAAAGGTGCCAGAAGAATACATTTAAATTTAGGGCCGCCCATCGGAGAACACGGGCAGGAGCTGTGGACTCTTCCCATACAGAAGGAAAGGAAATTATCTGGTAAGCATAATTTAAGTTTTCCTTCTTAATATGGGAATAGTCCACAGCTGCATTCCTTACTTGTGGGAAACATATACCCAAGCTCTAGAGTACACGGAATACTAACGGGAGGGAAATAAGAGAGGAGGACCCTGATTTGAGCGCACCACAGCCTGCAAAACCTTTCTCCCAAAGACTGCTTCAGCAGAAGCAAAAACATAAAACTTGTAAAGTCTGGAAAAAAATATGTAAGGAGGACCAGGTAGCAGCCTTACAAATCTGATCCATAGAGGCCTCAAGGCTCATAGAATAAGCCGTAATCCTCAGAGGAGGCTTATGCCCCTCTGTTTCTATGCTAAACGGAAGAAACTCCACAGCAAAAAAGATAAGGAAGAGACCCTCTGACCACCAGGATTCCCAGAAAAGAGAACAAACAGAGAAATAAGTTTGTCTAAATTCCTTTGTGGCCTGAAGATAGAACTTCAAGGCATAGACCATATCCAGAATTACATTGTAAATGTTCCTTCAACGAAGAAGGATTAGGACATAAGAAAGGAACCACAATCTCTTGATTGATTTTGCGAATTGACATAACCTTAGGAAGAAAACCTAACTTGGTTCGTAGAACAGCCTTATCAGCATGGAAAGCCAGATAAGGAGGGTTGCATTGCTAGGCAGCAATCACAGATACTCGGCGCACAGAAGCAATAGCCAGTAGAAAAGGAAACTTCCAAGACAACAATTTAATGTCTACTTCATGCATAGGCTCTAACGAGCCTGTTGCAAAACATAGAACAAGATTTAAACTCCAAGGAGGAGCAATAGATCTAAACACAGGTCTGATCCTAGCAGAGCCTTAACAAATGACTGCACATCTGGAAGCTCAGTGAACCTCTTGTGCAATAACACAGACAGGGACGAAATCTGTCCCATCAGGGGACTTGCAGAAAAGCCCTTCTTTAGATCATTCTGAAGAACAACATAAGTAGGTCCGCCACACCTTATGATAGATTCGACGAACAGCCAGCTTACAAGCTTGAATGAGAGTAAAAATAACTCTCTCAGAAAACCCACGCAGTCAGTCTAAGAGAATCTAGACATTGATGAACAAAGAGAGTCTCTGCAACAAGGTAACTTCCACAGAGGAAATCCCCACTAGATCCGCGAACCATATCCTTCGTGGTCAAAGACGGAGCAATCAGTATCACTGACGCCTGCGCTTGCTTGATTCGAGCCACTACACGAGAAGGTAGTGCAAACGGCCGGAAAAGATAAATTAGATTAAACATCCAAGGCATCACCAATGCATCGGTTAGATCTGCCTGAGGATCCCTGTACCTCGATCCATATCTGGGTGGCTTCGTATTGAGACGTCATAAAAACAAAATTTATGCTTACCTGATAAATTTATTGCTCTTGTGGTGTATCCAGTCCACGGGTTCATCCATTACTTGTGGGATATTCTCCTTCCAAACAGGAAGCTGCAAGGACACCCACAGCAGAGCTGTCTATATAGCTCCTCCCCTAACTGCCACCCCCAGTCATTCGACCGAAGACAAGCAAGAAAAAAAGGAGAAACTATAGGGTGCAGTGGTGACTGTAGTTTAAAAATAAAAAACACCTGCCTTAAAATGACAGGGCGGGCCGTGGACTGGATACACCACAAGAGACATAAATTTATCAGGTAAGCATAAATTTTGTTTTCTCTTGTAAAGGTGTATCCAATCCACGGGTTCATCCATTACTTGTGGGATACCAATACCAAAGCTTTAGGACACGGATGAAGGGAGGGACAAGGCAGGAAACTTAAACGGAAGGCACCACTGCCCGTAAGACCTTTCTCCCAAAAATAGCCTCCGAAGAAGCAAAAGTATCAAATTTATAGAATTTAGAAAAGGTATGAAGCGAAGACCAAGTCGCCGCCTTACAAATCTGTTCAGCAGAGGCCTCATGTTTAAAAGCCCATGTGGAAGCTACTGCTCTAGTAGAATGAGCTGTAATTCTTTCAGGAGGCTGCTGGCCAGCAGTCTCATAAGCTAAGCAAATTATGCTTCTTAGCAAAAAGGAAAGAGAAGTTGCCGAAGGCTTTTGGCCTCTCCTCTGTCCAGAGTAGACAACAAACAAAGCAGATGTTTGACGAAAATCTTTCGTAGCTTGTAAATAAAACTTTAAAGCACGAAGCACATCAAGATTGTGTAATAGACGTTCCTTCTTTGAAAAAGGATTAAGACATAGGGAAGGAACAACAATCTCCTGATTGAAATTCTTATTAGATACCACCTTAGGCAGAAACCCAGGTTTGGTACGTAACACTACCTTATCTGCATGGAAAATCAGATAAGGGGAATCACACTGTAAAGCAGATAACTCCGAAACTCTTCTAGCCGAGGAGATAGCTACTAGAAATAGAACTTTCCAAGACAAAAGCTTAATATCTATGGAATGCAAAGGTTCAAACGGAACCCCTTGAAGAACTTTAAGAACTAAATTTAAACTCCATGGCGGAGCAACAGGTTTAAACACAGGCTTGATTCTAACTAAAGCCTGACAAAACGCCTGAACGTCTGGAACCTCAGCCAGACGTTTGTGCAAAAGAATAGACAGAGCAGAAATCTGTCCCTTTAAGGAACTAGCTGACAATCCCTTCTCCAATCCTTCTTGGAGAAAAGATAATATCCTAGGAATCCTGACCTTACTCCATGAGTAACCCTTGGATTCACACTAATGAAGATATTTACACCATATCTTATTATAGATTTTCCTGGTGACAGGCTTTCGAGCCTGAATTAAGGTATCAATGACTGATTCGGAAAAACCACGCTTTGATAGAATCAAGCGTTCAATCTCCAAGCAGTCAGATGTAGAGAAATTAGATTTGGATGTTTGAAGGAACCTTGAAGTAGAAGGTCCTGCCTTAGCGGCAGAGTCCATGGTGGAAAGGATGACATGTCCACCAGATCTGCATACCAAGTCTATCAAGATCACCAAAGCTCTCTCCTGCTTGATCTTGGCAATCAGATGAGGGAGCAGAGGAAACAGTGGAAACACATAAGCCAGGCTGAAGGACCAGGGCGCTGCTAGAGCATCTATCAGCGCTGCCTTGGGATCCCTGGACCTGGACCCGTAACAAGGAAGCTTGGCGGTCTGATGAGACGCCATGAGATCCAGTTCTGGTTTGCCCCAAAGTTGGATCAACTGGGCAAATACCTCCGGATGGAGCTCCCACTCCCCCGGATGAAAAGTCTGCCGACTTAGAAAATCCGCCTCCCAGTTCTCTACTCCTGGGATATGGATAGCTGAGAGATGGCAAGAGTGAACCACTGCCCATAGAATTATCTTTGAAACCTCCAACATTGCCAGGGGGCTCCTTGTTCCCCCTGATGGTTGATATAGGCTACAGTCGTGATGTTATCTGACTGAAATCTGATGAACCTGACCGCAGCTAGCTGAGGCCAAGCCTGAAGAGCATTGAATATCGCTCTTAGTTCCAGAATGTTTATCGGAAGGAGGGCCTCCTCCTGAGTCCACAAACCCTGAGCCTTCAGGGAGTTCCAGACCACACCCCAGAGACCTTAGGAATGCCAGAACAATTTCCGTATGGGACCTGGCGATATGAAAAGTTGACGCCTGTATCAGGATCTCGTCTAGGTAAGGGGCTACTGCTATACCCCGCGGTTTTAGAACTGCCAGAAGGGACCCTAGAACCTTCGTAAAGATTCTTGGTGCCGTGGCTAACCCGAAGGGAAGAGCCACAAACTGGTAATGCCTGTCTAGGAAGGCGAACCTGAGAAACTGATGATGATCCCTGTGTATCGGAATATGTAGATAAGCATCCTTTAAATCCACGGCAGTCATATATTGACCCTCCTGGATCATAGGTAGGATGGTTCAAATAGTCTCCATCTTGAAGGATGGGACCCTGAGAAATTTGTTTAGGATCTTGAGATCCAAGATTGGTCTGAAAGATCCCTCTTTCTTGGGAACTATAAACAGATTTGAATAGAAGCCCTGCCCCTGTTCCTCCTTTGGAACTGGGTGGATCACTCCCATAACTAGTAGGTCTTGAACGCAATGTAAGAATGCCTCTCTCTTTATCTGGTTTGCAGATAATTGTGAGAGATGAAATCTCCCCTTTGGAGATGAAGCTTTGAAATCCAGAAGATATCCCTGGGAAACAATCAGAGTAAGATAAACAGGGTAGGGGAAGGCTGGACAAGAAGGGGTTAATTAGCACTCATTCCTGTAATTATAGTAAGTATGTTGAGACAAATTCAACTAATAGTTGAGGAGATAGATAAGTTAAAACTTAATATTTATTAAACCACCATTAAAATGTATTTGAAATTACAACTGGGATAGATCCCTATTAAATCACCATTGTGCTCCACACACACACATTTAAATTACCAACTGCAATATACCGAGACGATAAACACAGCTTCAGCCACGCCCCTGTATTCCTGGCCAGTAACTGGATACGCTTGCTTCAGGTGACAGGGATGGCTTCAATGCTGTGTTTGAGTCCCTTGCAGAAAAATTACTTATTGAGTGGAGTATCAAAAGATAAAGATAATTAAAATCAAACACCATTCAAACTAGCATGCTTCACACAGTTGGTAATTTAAATGTGTGTGTGTGGAGCACAATGGTGATTTAATAGGGATCTATCCCAGTTGTAATTTCAAATACATTTTAATGGTGGTTTAATAAATATTAAGTTTTAACTTATCTATCTCCTCAGCTATTAGTTGAATTTGTCTCAACATACTTACTATAATTACAGGAATGAGTGCTAATTAACCCCTTCTTGTCCAGCCTTCCCCTACCCTGTTTATCTTACAATTTTTAAGGATTAGCACCAGGGATTATCATATCCCTTATTCCTATATATAAATTATCACTGTGCCAAGACTCCCTTTTTCTTTAAACAATCTCCAGAGCCCAGGGATCCTGGACGTCTCTTGCCCAAGCTTGGGCGAAGAGAGAAAGTCTGCCCCCTATTAGATCCAGTCCCGGATCGGGGGCTACTCCTTCATGCTGTCTTAGAGGCAGCAGCAGGCTTTTTGGCCTGTTTTCCCTTGTTCCAAGCCTGGTTAGGTCTCCAGACTGGCTTGGACTGGGCAAAATTTCCCTCTAGTTTTGTAGAAGAGGAAGATGAAGCTGCGCCACTCTTGAAATTTCGAAAGGAACGAAAATTAGTCTGTTTGGTCCTTAACTTGTTGGACCTATCCTGGGGAAGGGCGTGGCCTTTTCCTCCAGTAATATCAGAAATGATCTCCTTCAGTCCAGGGCCAAATAGGGTCTGCCCTTTGAAGGGGATCTTGAGAAGTTTAGACTTTGAAGTGACATCAGCTGACCAGGATTTAAGCAATAGCGCCCTACGTGCCTGAATGGCAAAACCTGAATTTTTAGCCGTTAGCTTGGTTAAATGAAAAACGGCGTCAGAAATAAATGAATTGGCTAACTTAAGAGCTTTAAGCCTGTCAAGGATAACATCCAACGGGGTCTCTACCTGTAAAGCCTCCTCCAGAGACTCGAACCAGAAAGCCGCTGCAGCAGTGACTGGGGCAATGCATGCAAGAGGCTGGAGAATAAAACCTTGTTGTAGGGGGCGGAGCCAACTAGCAAAGCGAACGGACGTGTTTCTCTGGAGCTCCTCACCTATAGCCCTTCACAGTGACTTTATGTATACATGGGAGATCTCTTTTCAGAAATTAAATTAAGCCTTTATTGAGCTTACATTGTCCTCTATGCGCTGTGAGCCCTAGAAGTGAATTGCACAGTAGAACAGCCCCTAAAGCCGGTACTAAGTGAGTGACCATAAGGGCGCGAAGCGCCATCTTAGATTGGAATGGAGTTTCTGGATAGATGGGAAGCTAAAACGGCACAATCCCTTCAAACGCATTATGAAGAGATGAAGCAGGATTTGGCTGCTATCAGAGACAAGCTTGCAGCACTATTATTTCATCGGCCACTAGTCCGGGAGACGCTTGTGATTACAGTCTACCCCTCTGTACAAAGCAACAGTGGTGACACATCAGACCGCATAGTGGGGCTCTCCCCTAGATCTGTTCCGGTGACCCCACCAAACAGCCCACGGAATGACACGCTAAGCTTCAGTACACAAAAGCAAATTAAAGCAGCCTCATGCAGTCTGACCAGTATGGGACTTGAGCTCTGTCATACAGTACAATCGCAGCAGACCAGCCAAGCCGTAAAGCCCCGGAACCCTAAGCTATCTATTGAAAAACTGGTAAGGAACCAAGCGGACATCATTCTGTTATACATCCAGAACACCCAGCTACTAGACAGCTGTATCGGACAGTGGGACAACCAGCAATCAAGCCAGGCTCTATATCTGGGTAAGTATTTAGACCCTGGGACTAAACTTGTGACATCCGGAATAGGATAAATATATTTCGTCCTCAGGCTCTGCTTAAATGTTTGAGACAGTCTACAGTGCATTCATAGAGCTGTGGCGTAAATAACTCTAGTTACTGCTTATATTACTCTTTGGTTTTGTTTCTTAATAGTTCCAGTCACGTGACTACAACTCCCTATAGTCCCCTGCATTACTAGTTATACCCTGAGTGAGCCATATCTTAGTGGGACTGAATCTCTTATTACTGTTTGGTTAGCGCACAGCAGCTATGCTTTGTAGCTATGCTGTCTCCTGATTTGACATTTTTTTTTTTCCTTTATATTTTCTCTCCCCACTAGCGCTAGTTCTGATGGGCCCACTACTATATCATCCAGAACGGAATTTGTTTAATTCATGTGGCTGTTTATTTTTCTCACAGTGGCCATAACATTACTCAACTGTGTCTATTATTATTTCAGCATGTCCTATGTTTGTGATGAATCTGCATTGTTGTTTAAGGTCAATGTAATATTCCCTTAGACTTTTAAAGGGTTTAGTTTAAATTTGTTTGAATCTATCAATGTACATAATTGTGCCTGCCTAGTTAAATTTACCCTCTTGTGACACATTGATATTTGATTTAAGCTCATACATTAGGGTCTCAAATTGCACTTGCATTAGCCCCAAGTGAAGGCTTATTCTACTACCTTATTACTGCCTTATATAGTAGCTTGGAGACACGCATATTTTATAGTATGAAATGTTATTGCTCACATAGTATTAGCTATACTATATATCTTTACCCGACAGCATGGCATGCAGTGACCCAGGCATACCTTAAGATGCTATTACACCTCAATATCAACTGCCAGGATGCTCCAGGTAGTCATAATTACAAATACCTAACTTTTCTTTTTATGGAGTTTTTCCTAAGTGGATAGTATATTGTAGCATTAGCAGGCTGATGGCTCTTGCTACACTCATAGTTCCATCAGCCTACTAGGTGAATAGGGTCAAACTATTTCTCTATTAGCTACTTGTCATGGGTATACTCAATAGTTGGCTTTGTCCATACCTAATTCTTTAACTGTTTTCCTCTCTGGATATTGCATAGGGTTATAAAACGTGTTTGATGAGAGTTATTACACAAGATATATATATATAGCTTGATAGAAGCTTACTGAGATTACAGTCTTGCTATTTTATTTCCTTATTGTACCTACTCAGTGGGACAAAACTCTTGACTTATGCTTCAGGCTTAATTGTTATTAGAGATGCTGGAGGAAAATGATACAGAGATACAATTATTATATATACATTAGATTACTTAAACTGTTCTTATGTCAAATAAATGCAATCTCCTCAGGGGCTAGGTCCGACTAACCCTCACACACTTTTGCTCCAACATTTACCAGTGCTGGTTTATACAATTGGCATAGCTAATTTTTAAGCTATTATATCTTGCAATACATTTGTTTGTTATGAAATAGAGGTTATTAAATATTTAATTTTCTCTTAAAAGTATACTTTAACAATTATCTTCTGCCTATTTCCCTCGCCATCTATTTTCAAATTTAGGCAAACTATTTTAACATAACTACTTACCTTCTTATTACCTAGACACTAGCATAATACTTGCCCTGCTCCATATGTTTAATGTTAAAATGTACGTTGGATTTCCCCCATTATTTTCTATAAGACCTGTCTTAATACGCTTCCTCCCCCGGTATGTATACTATCTCAACCTAATGATATTTCTGGGAATTTAGGAATTTTGAACAGGACAGCCTGTATTACACATTGAAATGCTGTTCCCCTCCCTATTAGTTGAATAAACAATAAGATGTTCCTTTGAAAGCTACTCCTGTGGCTATACTACATGACCCCTACTTACTCCCTGCACCTTACTACTTTGGTACCTTATAAGGCCCCGCCTCCCCATCCCCTCTCCCGCCCCAATATTCTATTTAGCCCTGTAGTCTGTACCTTCATAACACTTTAACTAGCTCCGCCCTCTCCCCTTTGTTGCGAGCGGCTCTTGTCCGCTGTATTCCCCCCCCCCCATACATTTAGGCCTGCGGGAGGCCTAACAAACGCCAGCTCCCTACCTCTCACTATTTTCAGCTCTTAGAATACCTCTTATCTTGAGGGTAGAGACCGCTTGTTACCTGTTATAAAAAAAAAACGAGGCTTCTTTCCTATATGTTCCAGTCACATATATTTCATAAATATAGTTTCAAATTTTACACTTTATACTCAAAGCTGCACTACTATAGACTAGTTACTAAGATAACAAATATTACACTGACACACCAGAGTTATAACTCCTGTCTGCCTTCAATATGTGAATTGTATCAGTCTCTCTATTGTTTTTGTTCCGTGCCTGGGCATACCTTCTGTTGTATTGTTTTTACTCAATGCCTCAATAAAAAATTATATGTCAAAAAGAAAACCTTGTTGTATAAAGATTTTCTTAAGGAAACCCTCTAATTTCTTATCCATAGGATCTAGGAAAGCACAACTGTCCTTGACAGGAATAGTTGTACGCTTAGCTAGGGTAGAGACTGCTCCCTCCACCTTAGGGACCGTCTGCCACAAGTCCCGTGTAGCGGCATCTATAGGAAACATTTTCTTAAAAGCAGGAGGGAGAGAGAACGGCACACCTGGTCTATCCCATTCCTTAGTAATAATTTCTGAAAACCTCTTAGGGATTGGAAAAACATCAGTGTAAACAGGCACAATTTCTCTGGGACTACAATGGTGTCGCAGTCATCTAGAGTCGCTAAAACCTCCCTGAGCAACACACGGAGGTGTTCAAGCTTAAATTTAAATGCTGTAATTTCAGAGTCAGACTGAAGTAACGCCTTCCCTGAATCAGAGAAGTCACCCACAGATAGAAGCTCTCCTGCTTCAACTTCTGCACATTGTGAGGTCATATCAGACATAGCTACTAAAGCGTCAGAGAGCTCTGTATTTGTTCTAGCCCCAGAGCTGTCTCGCTTTAATTGTAACCCTGGCAGTTTGGACAATACCTCTGTGAGGGTATGATTCATAACTGCCGCCATGTCTTGTAAAGTAAACGCATTGGACGCGCTAGATGTACTTGGCGTCCCTTGAGCGGGAGTTATAGGTTCTGACACGTGGGGAGAGCTAGATGGCATAACCTCCCTTTTGTCAGTCTCCTCAGGTGATAAATCTTTAAAAGCCACATTCTAAGAGGGGGTTCCACAATGGCTTCTAAACATAATGAACAAGGAGTTTCCTCTATGTCAGACATGTTTAACAGACTAGTAATGAGACCAGCAAGCTTGGAAAACACTTTAATAAATGTGAAAAAAGCAATAATAAAAAACGGTACTGTGCCTTTAAGAGAAAAAAACTACCACATAAACTGCAAAACAGTGAAAAAAGTAGTAAACTCTACGAGATTTTTACAGTGTGTATAAGGGACTAAAGCAGCATTGCACCCACTTGCAAATGGATGATTAACCCCTCAGGCCCAAAAACGAATTAGAAAAACATTAAACCTGTTAACAAACAGTCAAACACACTGCCACAGCTCTGCTGTGGCTCCTACCTGCCCTTAAAAACGATTTTTGCAGGAACAAAACCCTCTATAGAGGTCCTATAAGCCAGAGGACTCAGACTGAAAACGAAAATAGGCCCCTCCCACCATGCACTCAAAGTCAGAGGGCCTTAAAAAAGTACTCCTAGGAGTAATTTAACAAGCCATGTAGAAACTAGGCCCCAAATAAAGATTTATCCCCCTCAGAAAAAAAACGGTTTTATTTATAACTCATGCAAACGTTTTTACACTAAGTAATATAGGTATTAACATGAATATTATCCCTTTTTGCAAGTATGATCCCAGTTGTTGTTAAATCACTGTATCAGGCTTACCTTAAATATACCAGGCACTGTCAGCATTTTCTAGACCTTATCATCTCTCTAGAAAAAAATATACTGAACATACCTCAAAGCAGGCAATCTGCAGACCGTCCCCCTAACTGAAGTTTTCTTTCCATACTCTTCAGTTATGTGTGAGAACAGCAATGGACCTTAGTTACAAACCGCTAAGATCATCAAACCTCCAGGCAGAAGTCTTCTTCCAATTTCTGCCTGAGAGTAAAAACAGTACAACGCCGGTACCGTTTAAAAATAACAAACTTTTGATTAAAGGTAAAAACTACAATAAGTCACCACATCTCTCTTGATACTTCCTTTCTTGTCGAGAGCTGCAAGAGAATGACTGGGGGTGGCAGTTAGGGGAGGAGCTATATAGACAGCTCTGCTGTGGGTGTCCTCTTGCAGCTTCCTGTTGGGAAGGAGAATATCCCACAAGTAATGGATGAACCCGTGGACTGGATACACCTTTACAAGAGAAATCTTCCTTTTGCAAATCCCAGCAAACACTTCGGGATGGAGAGACCATTCCCCGGATGAAAGGATTGTCTGCTTAGGAAAACCACTGCCCAGTTGTCCACACTCGGAATGTGGATCACTGACAGCTCCGCCCACTCCATAATCCGAGATACTTCCCTCATAGCTAGGGAGTTTCTCATTCCCCCCTGATGGTTGATGTAAGCCACCGAGGTTATATTGTCTGATTGTAATCTATAAACTGGGACAAACCCAGCAGAGGCCAAGCCTTCAGAGCATAGTAAATTGCTCGAAGAACCCAAAATGAGTCCAGAATAACTGGGGTTATGAGGAAGTGGGACAGGTATTTAAGCCTTTGGCTGTGGTGTCTTTGCCTCCTCCTGGTGGCCAGGTTCAGTATTTCCCAAAAGTAAGGAATGCAGCTGTGGACTCCTCCCATATTAAGAAGGAAACCAAGTCTTTATCACAATCTATTGTTTGGTAATTATCAGCAGGTTAACAGCAGCTGATGAGCCATTATTGACATCAACATGATCATAACCAGCCATTTTAATTACTTATCTGCAGCACTTTCTCATTATCGTTTGGTGAAAAATGTGCCTGTCCTGTTTTCTAATCAAAATCCAGTTTCTCTTTACTTAACGACACAGACTAAGGCCACAATATATATCAACAAACTGACTGTGTTTTGAATATTCTAAAAAAGTGAGCTGAACCTTGTTGTGCTAACGAGTGGCGATGTGTCTCCCTTAGGATATGAGGATTGCAACTCCAGCAAAAGTCCACCAATCATAATTGAGTTGCTTTTACAAAAATAAATAATGTTTTCTGTGTAGTAACACTATTATTATGCATATGTATACTCCGTTTCACTAGATCTGTCACACTGGGAAATATCGCCCCTGAAAAGCATATATGGCTGCAAAGTGAAAGCTAAGAGATTGAGGACGGTGCTTTGAATATTAGAAACCCACGGCAATGCTTCCCCATTAAAATACTGGTTATTCCCATGGAACGCCCTTAGACTCCCACGGAACAATTAGATATTCGTCATGTCTGCGATTTACTTTGTAAATAAAGACAAAAAAAACTACTTCCTATTAAAACTATAGGAGCTAGGGAATTGTATTGTATAATGTTACAATATGTAAGCGTGATTGCACTAATCTTCTATTGTGTCCTTAGGCGTGTATTTTTACTTATTTTAAGATTGCTATTGCACGTTCTAAATATTCATATTTACACTATACTGAGAACGCGCATTGTTTGCCACTATGAGATTGCAATATTATAAGTAACAATCGTGCAATCACAATTGCAATATTGGGAAATATAAAAAATGCAACATCACAATAGTAATATTGTGAACTATGAAAAAGAAAATTTATGCTTACCTGATAAATTTATTTATTTTTTGACACAATGAGTCCACGGATCATATTAATTACTAATGGGATATTCACCTCCTGGTCAGCAGGAGGCGGCAAAGAGCACCACAGCAGAGCTGTTAAATAGCTCCTCTCTTCCCTCCCACTCCAGTCATTCGACCAAAGTTAGGAAGAGAAAGGAAAAGCCAAGGTGCAGAGGTGTCTGAAGTTTACAATAACCCACAACCTGTCTATGAGAACAGAGCGGGCCGTGGACTCATCATGTCAAAAAAGAAATAAATTTAATCTTAATTACTTATGGGATTCAATACCCAAGCTAGAGTACACAGATGATACGGGAGGAACAAGACAAGGAAACTAAACAGAAGGCACCACTGCTTGAAGAACCTTTCTCCCAAAAACAGCCTCAGCCGAGGCAAAAGTGTCAAATTTGTAAAACTTTGAAAAAGTGTGAAGAGAGGACCAAGTTGCAGCCTTGCAAATCTGTTCCACAGAAGCTTCATTTTTGAATGCCCATGAGGAAGCAACAGCCCTTGTGGAATGAGCCGTAACTCTCTCATATACAAAACGCATGATGCTCTTCAACCAAAAAGAAAGAGAAGTAGCCATAGTTTTCTGTCCCTTGCTGTTACAAAATGCTGTTTGTAACTGGCCCTTTAAATGGAAAATTGCCCTGCTTCCCTGGATTTTGGAGAAGCCTATTTGCCAGCCTCCTTCCACATGACTATGGCCCCTGGAAGATTGTGCCCCTGAGGACATATTGACTTTTGTTGGGTGTGTGTGGCCCTTTAAGAACCGTCTGGGGACATATTGTGACTTTGGTGAACAATGCCCCTTTAAGACTATGTCCCCAGACCTGTGAAATGACTTGTCCCTGGCTTTCTCCCACTTGGTTCAGTTTCATTGTGTGCCATTAAGAGTTAAATTTTGTTCAGCTTCAAGAAGCATTCTAAATACAAGTTTGCTGGGATCAGCTCTAATTAAGTTTAGTGATAAAACTTTCCCATTGTCTAATCAGACTTCTAGTAGTGATAAGGTGGACTGCATTGTTTTATTGTGTGTAAAATGTTATCTGCTGAAGTAAATGTTGTGGCCTGTCAAAGGGAGTGTCTCTCTATCTAATATCAAATGTGTGATGGGGGATTTTATGCCTCCCCCTGAGAGTGTCCTGTTTGCATGTAACCTGAATAAAAGCAGGCTGTGTGCTCCAGCACTTTAGACCTATGTTGACCCTCTAACTTGAAGCTTTGACTCATGTTTGTAGGATACAGCTTATAATCACTACAGGGATTGCTATGCTCTTCATACTCCCTTAGCTACAGGGATTGCTACAGAAGGAAGAGGTTCACCTACTGGAGCCTGGTCATAGGTCCAGGGCGCAGAGCAGACGGCGAGATACCAGCCCAGCAGCGGTGGTTCATAGAGTCGGCATTACTTATGGTGGCTACGCAGCAGTTATAGAGTCTACGGTGCTGCTGCTCCTTTGGTGAGCGCTAGGAGCATCCTTTTCTACGGTCCAACTTCCAGCCAGCCTGGAGGCAACCGTAACATTTGGCGGCAGCGGTGGGATTGGCGTCCTAGCGCAAGGAGCAGCACCACAACAGCACTGGTATCGTAGGAGAGTAATTGAGGGCAACGCTAGCCACTGCGCAGCGTCCCTACCTACAGCAGCATGGAGCTGACAAGATACTGGTCAGAACCATGTGAAGAGCACCTCAACCGGATCCGTCGCTATGAGGGCGCGGATTTCGTTCCAGAGGTAAAGAGGCGGCTAGTCCGATATGGTCCAGACCCTGCGCAGGAGGTAGTCAGTCGCATCATCCGGGAATTGGATACGGAGAACAAAGCGGCACGAGCCTTTGAGCGCCAACTGTGGAGTTTGAGGGTATGGACACCTGGTCTCTCTCCCCAGCCGCAGCATGTTCCACAGGGAGAGGAGAGCAGCGACCTCCCTCCCCAGCGGCAGTATACTGTGCAGAGGGAAGAGACAACCGGTCTCCTTCCCCAACCCCAACCAGAGATACCAGAGGCAGCAGGCCTCATAGACTGGTCCTGGGAGGACCCCCAGCAGGCAGGTGGAGATGGGACCGCAGTCTCTCTACCGGCCCTACAGGGATGCTGGGCAGGCGGCCCAGATCCCCAGCGACAGACCCAGCTACAGGGAGGGGAGAGCATCGACCTCCCTCCCCAGCCAGAGTGTGCCTTCCAGGGAGAGGAGACAACCGGTCTCTCTCCCCAGCCGCAGCACGTTCCACAGGAAGCGGAGAGCATCGACCTCCCTTCCCAACGGCCGCCGGAGTATCAGGAGGAGGAGGTAAGCCAATCTCCCCCTCCCCAGCTAACTCCTAACTTGGGCCCAGGGTTAACAGTGGAGATGTTAACCCCCACTGACCCCCACGTTCCCTTTGCCACCGGGCAGGACTATGCCCCAATTCCCCCAGCAGAAGAGCTGGCATCAGGACAGAGCGCTGCTGGCCTCTGCCCTACAGACCTTGTCCTTGTTACAGAACTGTCCTGCAAACCCCTCACCCCAGCAGAAGCGCTGGCACCAGGGCAGAGTGCCGCTGGTCTCTGCCCCCCAAGTACCATCAGCTATTTGCCCAGCTGCGCCAGGAAGGCCGAGGATGCTACACTTTCATCCTACAACCTGGAACTTACAGGCCAGTACTACGTATTGTGGGGGGGCTACTTTGCTGCTAACGATTATTTGTGGGTGGGTTGCGAGACTAACTTAGGCACTGACCGGCAGAAGGTCAGGTGCCTGGTTAGTCTCCCTCCAAAAGGGGAGATATGTTACAAAATGCTGTTTGTAACTGGCCCTTTAAATGGAAAATTGCCCTGCTTCCCTGGATTTTGGAGAAGCCTATTTGCCAGCCTCCTTCCACATGACTATGGCCCCTGGAAGATTGTGCCCCTGAGGACATATTGACTTTTGTTGGGTGTGTGTGGCCCTTTAAGAACCGTCTGGGGACATATTGTGACTTTGGTGAACAATGCCCCTTTAAGACTATGTCCCCAGACCTGTGAAATGACTTGTCCCTGGCTTTCTCCCACTTGGTTCAGTTTCATTGTGTGCCATTAAGAGTTAAATTTTGTTCAGCTTCAAGAAGCATTCTAAATACAAGTTTGCTGGGATCAGCTCTAATTAAGTTTAGTGATAAAACTTTCCCATTGTCTAATCAGACTTCTAGTAGTGATAAGGTGGACTGCATTGTTTTATTGTGTGTAAAATGTTATCTGCTGAAGTAAATGTTGTGGCCTGTCAAAGGGAGTGTCTCTCTATCTAATATCAAATGTGTGATGGGGGATTTTATGCCTCCCCCTGAGAGTGTCCTGTTTGCATGTAACCTGAATAAAAGCAGGCTGTGTGCTCCAGCACTTTAGACCTATGTTGACCCTCTAACTTGAAGCTTTGACTCATGTTTGTAGGATACAGCTTATAATCACTACAGGGATTGCTATGCTCTTCATACTCCCTTAGCTACAGGGATTGCTACAGAAGGAAGAGGTTCACCTACTGGAGCCTGGTCATAGGTCCAGGGCGCAGAGCAGACGGCGAGATACCAGCCCAGCAGCGGTGGTTCATAGAGTCGGCATTACTTATGGTGGCTACGCAGCAGTTATAGAGTCTACGGTGCTGCTGCTCCTTTGGTGAGCGCTAGGAGCATCCTTTTCTACGGTCCAACTTCCAGCCAGCCTGGAGGCAACCGTAACACTTGCGTTTTCCTGAGAAAACCACAAACAAAGAAGACTGACGAAAGTCCTTAGTCGCCTGTAGGTAAAACTTTAAAGCACGGACCACGTCCAAATTGTGCAAAAGTCTTTCCTTCTTAGAAGAAGGATTAGGACACAAGGAAGGCACAACAATCTCCTGATTAATGTTCCGATCAGAAACAACATTAGGAAGAAAACCTAATTTGGTACGCAAAACTACCTTATCTGCATGGAAAATAAGATAAGGAGACTCATACTGTAATGCCGAGAGTTCTAATACTTTCCGAGCAGAAGAAATAGCCACAAGAAGTAAAACCTTCCAAGATAACAACTTAATATCTAAGGAATGCAATGAGGCCTATTTATAAAAGGTCTTGCGGACCTGATCCGACAGTACGGATCAGGTCCGCAAGACCTCGCTGAATGCGGAGAGCAATATGCTCTCCGTATTCAGCATTGCACCAGCAGCTCACAAGAGCTGCTGGTGCAACGCCGCCCCCTGCAGACTCGCGACCAATCAGCCACCAGCAGGGGGGTGTCAATCAACTCGATCGTACTCGATAGAGTTGAATTCCGGCGATTCCTGTCCGCTTGCTCAGAGCAGGCGGACAGGGTTATGGAGCAGCGGTCTTTGTGACCACTGCTTCATAACTGCTGTTTCTGGCGAGTCTGAAGACTCGCCAGAAACACGGGAACACAAGCTCCGTTTGGAGCTTGATAAATGGGCCCCATAGGCTCAAACTGAGCCCCTTGATGAACTAAATTAAGACTCCATGGAGGAGTAACTGGTTTGAACACAGGCCTGATCCTGACCAAGGCCTGACAAAATGATTGTACATCTGGGACATCCGCTAGACATTTGTGTAACAAAATAGATACGGCCGAGATTTGACCCTTTGGGGAACTCGTCGCTAAACCCTTCTCCAAACCTTCTTGGAGAAAAGACAAAATCCTATGAATCCTAACTCTACTCCATGAGTAGCCCTTGGATTCACACCAATAAAGATATTATGTAAATCTTCTAGTTACAGGCTTACGAGCCTGAATCATGGTCTCTATGAGCGAATCAGAAAACCCCCACTTAGATAAAATTAAGCGTTCAATCTCCAAGCAGTCAGCTTCAGAGAAACTAGATTTGGGTGAAGGAAGGGCCCCTGAATCAGAAGGTCTTTCCTCAACGGAAGTCTCCATGGTGGTAGAGATGTCATCTCTACCAGATCTGCATACCAAATCCTGCGAGGCCAGGCCGGTGCTATGAGGACCACTGAGGCCCTTTCCTGTTTGACTCGAGCAATTACTCGAGGAAGAAAAGCGAACAGAGGAAACAGGTATGCTAGATTGAAAGTCCAAGGGGCTGCCAGAGCATCTATCGGTTCCGCCTGGGGTCTCTGGATCTCGACCCGTATCTCGGGAGCTTGGCATTCTGTTGCGATGCCATGAGATCCAACTCCGGCTGACCCCACTTGAGAATCAGCCTGGAGAACACCTCCGGATAGAGTTCCCACTCCCCCAGATGAAAGGTCTGCCTGCTCAGAAAAACATAATTTATGCTTACCTGATAAATTTATTTCTCTTGTAGTGTATCCAGTCCACGGATCATCCATTACTTGTGGGATATTCTCCTTCCCAACAGGAAGTTGCAAGAGGATCACCCACAGCAGAGGTGCTATATAGCTCCTCCCCTCACTGCCATATCCAGTCATTCGACCGAAACAAGACGAGAAAGGAGAAACCATAGGGTGCAGTGGTGACTGTAGTTTAATTAAAATTTAGACCTGCCTTAAAAAGACAGGGCGGGCCGTGGACTGGATACACTACAAGAGAAATAAATTTATCAGGTAAGCATAAATTATGTTTTCTCTTGTTAAGTGTATCCAGTCCACGGATCATCCATTACTTGTGGGATACCAATACCAAAGCTAAAGTACATGGATGATGGGAGGGACAAGGCAGGAACTTAAACAGAAGGAACCACTGCCTGTAGAACCTTTCTCCCAAAAACAGCCTCTGAAGAAGCAAAAGTGTCAAATTTGTAAAATTTTGAAAAGGTTTGAAGCGAAGACCAAGTCGCAGCCTTGCAAATCTGTTCAACAGAGGCCTCATTTTTAAAGGCCCAGGTGGAAGCCACAGCTCTAGTAGAATGAGCTGTAATCCTTTCAGTGGGCTGCTGTCCAGCAGTCTCATAGGCTAAGCGTATTATGCTCCGAAGCCAAAAGGAGAGAGAGGTTGCCGAAGCTTTTTGACCTCTCCTCTGTCCAGAGTAAACGAAAAACAGGGCAGATGTTTGACGAAAATCTTTAGTAGCCTGTAAGTAAAACTTCAAGGCACGGACTACGTCCAGATTATGCAAAAGACGTTCCTTCTTTGAAGAAGGATTAGGACATAATGATGGAACAACAATCTCTTGATTGATATTCCTGTTAGAAACCACCTTAGGTAAAAACCCAGGTTTGGTACGCAGAACTACCTTGTCTGAATGAAAAATCAGATAAGGAGAATCACAATGTAAGGCAGATAACTCAGAGACTCTTCGAGCCGAGGAAATAGCCATCAAAAACAGAACTTTCCAAGATAAAAGTTTAATATCAATGGAATGAAGGGGTTCAAACGGAACTCCCTGAAGAACTTTAAGAACCAAGTTTAAGCTCCACGGGGGAGCAACAGTTTTAAACACAGGCTTAATCCTAACCAAAGCCTGACAAAATGCCTGGACGTCTGGAACTTCTGCCAGACGCTTGTGCAAAAGAATAGACAGAGCAGAGATCTGTCCTTTTAAAGAACTAGCTGATAAGCCTTTGTCCAAACCCTCTTGGAGAAAGGACAATATCCTAGGAATCCTAACCTTACTCCATGAGTAACTCTTGGATTCACACCAATAAAGATATTTACGCCATATCTTATGGTAGATTTTCCTGGTGACAGGCTTCCGAGCCTGTATTAAGGTATCAATGACTGACTTGGAGAAGCCACGCCTTGGTAGAATCAAGCGTTCAATCTCCATGCAGTCAGTCTCAGAGAAATTAGATTTGGATGATTGAAAGGACCTTGTATTAGAAGGTCCTGCCTCAGAGGCAGAGTCCATGGTGGAAGAGATGACATGTCCAGTAGGTCTGCATACCAGGTCCTGCGTGGCCACGCAGGCGCTATCAGAATCACCAATGCTCTCTCCTGTTTGATTTTGGCAATCAGTCGAGGGAGCAGAGGAAACGGTGGAAACACATAGGCCAGGTTGAAGAACAAAGGAAATGCTAGAGCATCTATCAGCGTTGCTCCCGGGTCCCTGGACCTGGATCCGTAACAAGGAAGCTTGGCGCTCTGGCGAGACGCCATGAGATCCAGTTCTGGTTTGCCCCAACGATGGACCAGTTGAGCAAACACCTCCGGATGGAGTTCCCACTCCCCCGGATGAAAAGTCTGACGACTTAGAAAATCCGCCTCCCAGTTCTCTACGCCTGGGATCTGGATCGCTGACAGGTGGCAAGAGTGAGACTCTGCCCAGCGAATTATCTTTGAGACTTCTAACATCGCTAGGGAACTCCTGGTTCCCCCTTGATGGTTGATGTAAGCCACAGTCGTGATGTTGTCCGACTGAAATCTGATGAACCTCAGTGTTGCTGAGGCCAAGCTAGAAGAGCATTGAATATTGCTCTTAACTCCAGAATATTTATTGGGAGGAGTTTCTCCTCCTGAGTCCATGATCCCTGAGCCTTCAGGGAGTTCCAGACTGCGCCCCAACCTAGAAGGCTGGCATCTGTTGTTACAATCGTCCAATCTGGCCTTTGAAAGGTCATACCCTTGGACAGATGGACCCGAGAAAGCCACCAGAGAAGAGAATCTCTGGTCTCTTGATCCAGATTTAGTAGAGGGGACAAATCTGAGTAATCCCCATTCCACTGACTTAGCATGCATAATTGCAGCGGTCTGAGATGCAGGCGCGCAAATGGCACTATGTCCATTGCCGCTATAATTAAGCCGATTACTTCCATGCACTGAGCCACTGACGGGCGTGGAATGGAATGAAGGACACGGCAAGCATTTAGAAGTTTTGATAACCTGGACTCCGTCAGGTAAATTTTAATCTCTACAGAATCTATAAGAGTCCCTAGGAAGGAGACTCTTGTGAGTGGTGATAGAGAACTCTTTTCCACGTTCACTTTCCACCCATGCGACCTCATAAATGCCAGAACTATCTCTGTATGAGACTTGGCAATTTGAAAGCTTGACGCCTGTATCAGGATGTCGTCTAGATACGGAGCCACCGCTATGCCTCGCGGTCTTAGAACCGCCAGAAGTGAGCCCAGAACCTATGTAAAAATTCTCGGGGCAGTGGCCAACCCGAAGGGAAGAGCTACAAATTGGTAATACCTGTCTAGAAAGGCAAACTTTAGGAACCGATGATGATCTTTGTGAATCGGTATGTGAAGGTAGGCATCCTTTAAGTCCACTGTGGTCATGTACTGACCCTCTTGGATCATGGGTAGGATGGTCCGAATAGTTTCCATTTTGAATGATGGAACTCTGAGGAATTTGTTTAAGATCTTTAGATCCAAGATTGGTCTGAAGGTTCCCTCTTTCTTGGGAACCACAAACAGATTTGAATAAAATCCCTGTCCCTGTTCCATCCGCAGAACTGGATGGATCACTCCCATTACTAGGAGGTCTTGCACACAGCTTAGGAATGCCTCTTTCTTTATCTGGTTTGCTGATAACCTTGAAAGATGAAATCTCCCTTGTGGAGGAGAAGCTTTGAAGTCCAGAAGATATCCCTGAGATATGATCTCCAACGCCCAGGGATCCTGAACATCTCTTGCCCACGCCTGGGCGAAGAGAGAAAGTCTGCCCCCCACTAGATCCGTTTCCGGATAGGGGGCCGTTCCTTCATGCTGTCTTGGGGGCAGCAGCAGGCTTTCTGGCCTGCTTGCCCTTGTTCCAGGACTGGTTAGGTTTCCAGGCCTGTCTGGAATGAGCAACAGTTCCCTCTTGTTTTGAAGTGGAGGAAGTTGATGCTGCTCCTGCCTAGAAATTTCGAAAGGCACGAAAATTAGACTGTTTGGCCTTTGATTTGGCCCTGTCCTGAAGAAGGGTATGACCCTTGCCTCCAGTAATGTCAGCAATAATTTCCTTCAAGCCAGGCCCGAAAAAGGTCTGCCCCTTGAAAGGAATGTTGAGTAATTTAGACTTTGAAGTCACGTCAGCTGACCAGGATTTAAGCCATAGCGCCCTACGCGCTTGGATGGCGAATCCGGAATTCTTAGCCGTTAGTTTAGTCAAATGAACAATGGCATCAGAAACAAATGAGTTAGCTAGCTTAAGCGTTCTAAGCTTGTCAATAATTTCATTCAATGGAGCTGTCTGGATGGCCTCTTCCAGGGCCTCAAACCAGAATGCCGCCACAGCAGTGACAAGCGCAATGCATGCAAGGGGCTGTAAAATAAAACCTTGTTGAATAAACATTTTCTTAAGGTAACCCTCCAATTTTTTATCCATTGGATCTGAAAAAGCACAACTGTCCTCAACCGGGATAGTGGTACGCTTTGCTAAAGTAGAAACTGCTCCCTCCACCTTAGGGACCGTCTGCCATAATTCCCGTGTAGTGGCGTCTATTGGAAACATTTTTCTAAATATAGGAGGTGGGGAAAAGGGCACACCGGGTCTATCCCACTCCTTGCTAATAATTTCATAAGCCTTTTAGGTATAGGAAAAACGTCAGTACACACCGGCACCGCATAGTATCTATCCAGCCTACACAATTTCTCTGGAATTGCAACTGTGTTACAGTCATTCAGAGCAGCTAATACCTCCCCAAGCAATACACGGAGGTTCTCAAGCTTAAATTTAAAATTATAAATCTCTGAATCAGGTTTCCCAGAGTCAGAGATGTCACCCACAGACTGAAGCTCTCCGTCCTCATGTTCTGCATATTGTGACGCAGTATCAGACATGGCTCTAACAGCATTTGCGCGCTCTGTATCTCTCCTAACCCCAGAGCTATCGCGCTTGCCTCTTAATTCAGGCAATCTAGATAATACCTCTGACAGGGTATTATTCATGATTGCAGCCATGTCCTGCAAGGTAATCGCTATGGGCGTCCCTGATGTTATTGGTGCCATATTAGCGTGCGTCCCCTGAGCGGGAGGCGAAGGGTCTGACACGTGGGGAGAGTTAGTTGGCATAACTTCCCCCTCGACAGAACCCTCTGGTGATAATTCTTTTATAGATAAAGACTGATCTTTACTGTTTAAGGTGAAATCAATACATTTAGTACACATTCTCCTATGGGGCTCCACCATGGCTTTCAAACATAATGAACAAGTAGGTTCCTCTGTGTCAGACATGTTTAAACAGACTAGCAATGAGACTAGGAAGCTTGGAAAACACTTAAAAACAAGTTTACAAGCAATATAAAAAACGTTACTGCGCCTTTAAGAAACACAAATTTTCCCAAATTTTGAAATAACAGTGAAAAAATGCAGTTACACTAACGAAAGAAGCTGGATGTCTGTGTCTGTAATTTTTGCTGTGCAAAAAAACGCTAAAATAGGCCCCTCCCACTCATATTACAACAGTGGGAAGCCTCAGGGAACTGTTTCTAGGCAAAATTCAAGCCAGCCATGTGGAAAAAACTAGGCCCCAATAAGTTTTATCACCAAACATATGTAAAAAAACGATTAAACATGCCAGCAAACGTTTTAAAATACACTTTTATAAGAGTATGTATCTCTATTAATAAGCCTGATACCAGTCGCTATCACTGCATTTAAGGCTTTACTTACATTACTTCGGTATCAGCAGCATTTTCTAGCAAATTCCATCCCTAGAAAAATATTTTAACTGCACATACCTTATTACAGGAAAACCTGCACGCTATTCCCCCTCTGAAGTTACCTCACTCCTCAGAATATGTGAGAACAGCAAAGGATCTTAGTTACTTCTGCTAAGATCATAGAAATTGCAGGCAGATTCTTCTTCTAAATACTGCCTGAGATAAACAGTACACTCCGGTACCATTTAAAAATAACAAACTTTTGATTGAAGTAATAAACTAAGTATAAAACACCACAGTCCTCTTACGACCTCCATCTTAGTTGAGAGTTGCAAGAGAATGACTGGATATGGCAGTGAGGGGAGGAGCTATATAGCAGCTCTGCTGTGGGTGATCCTCTTGAAACTTCCTGTTGGGAAGGAGAATATCCCACAAGTAATGGATGATCCGTGGACTGGATACACTTAACAAGAGAAATACACCTATCAGTTGTCCACCCCTTGAATGTAGATCGCTGACAGACAGCAAGAAACTGAATTATTTTGGATACCTCTGTCATCGCCAAGGAATTCCTTGTTCCTCCTTGATGATTGATGTAGGCCACTGACTTTATGTTGTCCGACTGGAACCTGATAAACTGAACCGAGGCTAACTGGGGCCAGGCCAGAAGAGCATTGTAGATCGCTCTCAGTTCCAGAATGTTTATGGGTAAGACAGACTCTGCCTGAGTTCATATTCCCTGAGCCTTTAGAGAGCCCCAGACTGCTCCCCACCCTAGAAGGCTGGGATCCGTTGTCACAATCACCCAAGATGGTCTGTGAAAGCATGTTCCCTGGGAGAGATGATCCAGAGACAACCAACATTGTAGAGAGTCCCTTGTCTCCTGCTCCAAAAGAAGCCGAGGAGACAAGTCTGAATAATCTCTGTTCCATTGTCTAAGCATGTTCAACTACAGAGCTCTGAGATGGAAGCGAGCAAATGGGATGATGTCCATTGTTGCCACCATCAGCCTGATTAACTCCATGCACTGAGCCACTGATGGACGAGGAGTGGACTGAAGGGCTAGACAAGTATCGATAATCTTTAATTTCCTGACTTCTGTCAGAAAAATCTTCATAGACAGAGAGTCTATTATGGTTCCTAGGAAAGTCACCCTTGTGTTTGGAACTAGGGAACTCTTTTCTAAATTCCCCTTCCAGCCGTGGGATCTTAGGAAGGACAACACCAAGTACGTGTGGGATCTTGCTAGCTGAAAGGATGGCGCCTGAACTAGAATGTAATCCAGATAAGGCGCCACTGCAATGCCTTTTGATTGAAGTACCGCCAACAGAGATCCCAGAACTTTTGTGAAGATTTTGGGGGCTGTGGCAAGGCCGAAAGGAAGAGCCACAAACTGGTAGTGTTTGTCCAGAAAGGCAAACCTTAAGAACTTGTGATGATCCCTGTGAATGGGAACATGTAGATACGCGTCCTTTAAATCCACTGTTGTCATAAATTGACCCTCTTGGATCAATGGAAGAATGGAATGAATAGTTCCCATCTTGAAGGATGGTACCCTGAGAAACTTGTTTAGACCCTTGAGGTCTTGAATTGGTCTGAAGGTTCCCTCTTTTTTGGGAACCATGAATAGATTGGAATAAAACCCCAGTCCCTCTTCCTGAATTGGAACGGGAACAATCTCTCCCAGGGCGGAGGTCTCCTACACAGTGTAAGCACGCCTCTATCTTTGTCTGGTCCGCAGATAATCTTGAAATTAAAAAAACTTGAACTCCAGTTTGTATCCCTGAGACACTATTTCTATTGCCCAGTGATCCTGGACATCCCGAACCCAGGCTTGAACGAAGAAGGAAAGTCAGCCCCCCATCAGATCCGGTCCCGGATCGGGGGCATGCCCTTCATGCTGTCTTGGAATAACTAACCGGCTTCTTGGACTGCTTTCCTTTGTTCCAAGACTGGCTGGGTCTCCATGTAGGTTTAGTCTGTTCCAGCTTAGAGAAGGAAGAGGAAGAGTTTCCTTTGAAATTTCAAAAGGAACGAAAATTACTTTGTCGTCCTTTTTGTTTATTTTTCTTGTCTTGCGGGAGAAGATGACCCTTACCTCCCGTTATATCAGAAATAAACTTCCTCAGATCGGGTCCAAACAAAGTCTTCCTTTTGTAAGGAATAGCCAGAAGTTTAGACTTTGATGACACATCCGCAGACCAAGGTTTTAACCATAAGGCTCTGCGGGCCAAAACAGAGAAACTCGATATCTTCGCTCCCAATTTGATAACTTGAAGGGAAGCAGCCGAAAAAAAAAGGCATTAGCTAGCTTAAGAGCCTTTATCCTATCTTGGATCTCATCCAAAGAAGTCTCAGTCCTGAGGGCCTCAGACAGTGCATCAAACCAATATGCCGTCGCACTAGTGACAGTGGCAATGCACACAGCCGGTTGCCACTGCAGACCCTGGTGCACATAAATCTTCTTGAGTAACCCCTCCAACTTCTTATCCATTGGGTCTTTGAAAGCACATCTATCCTCTATGGGAATAGTAGTTATTTTAGCTAAGGTAGAGATTGCTCCTTCTACCTTAGGAACAGTTTGCCAAGCCTCCTTAACATAATCGGCTATTGGAAACATTTTATTAAAAATAGGAGAGGGAGAAAAAGGGATGCCCTTTCTCTCCCACTCCTTAGCAATGATTTCAGTAGCTCTTTTAGGGACTGGAAATACATCTGTATATGAAGGAACCTGAAAATATCTGTCCAGCTTACTAGACTTCTGAGGGACAACCACCACTGTGGAGTCACTATCGTCCAAGGTAATTAAAACCTCCCTGAGTAACAGATCTGAATGATACCACCTCTGAGTCTGTCAGAGTTAATAAACCCTCTGAATCTGAAATTTCTCCTTCAGAAGCTACTGAAGTACCCTCCTCTTCAGGTAGTTGGGAGGATACTTCTGAAATTGTGACAATTGCGTCCAAAACCTTGCTTACTGAATGTCTCGCTTTTATCTTACGTTTGTTCTGCAACATTGGAAAAGCAGGCTGGGCATCAGAAATAGTTGAAGACATAAGAGAAGCTATGTCTTGTAACGAAATCCCAGAAGGGACTATAGCAGAAGCGCAGGGCACTGCTTGTGAGGGCAGTAAAATTTGGGACGTTTGTGGAGAAAGCTGCGGCATAAATTGACCTTCAACATTAGACTCTTAGACAACATCTGCCTTAGAGGAGACTGGCTCTGAAAAAATCTTATCCCTATAACTTAAAGTCCTTTTAATAAATGAAGGATAAAAAGGGATTGGTGGTTCCACATTAGCATCAAAGCATAAAGCACAGGTGACATCTTGCAAGTCTCCTTGTTCCATGATTTCAAACAATTTACCAAATAACAAACAAAAATGATCAAATTAATATGGAGAAAAAAAATATTTATAAAAAAACGGTATTGTCTCTTTAAATTTAAACCAGACTTTTTATCTTTTGCTGCAAACTATCAGTTAAACGTTTTCCCTTTGTACTGCCAAAACGATCAATTTGTCTAAATAAAAAAACTAACCTCTGCACCTCAGCACTCTGCTGAAGTGCTCCTACCTGACAGAAGATCGTTGGGCCCAAAACAGTCTTTTTGATTCTCCAGAACAACTCTACTTGAAAACGTCTGAGGACACAGGATACAGGTAAAACACCATCACCTAGATTACGAGTTTTGCGTTAGAGGCTGTGCGGTGCTAACGAGCAGTTTTCTCTCACCGCTTACTTACCTACAGCGCTGGTATTACGAGTTTTCAGAAACCCGTCGTTAAAAGACAAGAAGTGAGCGTTGAGCAAAGTTTTGCTCCTTACCGCACTCCAATACCAGCGATCTGCCGCCCCCGACATCAACGACACCTACATTATATTTATTAACCCCTAATCTGCCGCTCCGGACACCGCCGCCACCTACATTATACTTATGAACCCCTAATCTGCTTCCTCCAACATCGCCACCACCTACATTATATTTAATAACCCCTACTCTGCCGCCCCCAATGTCGCTGCCACCTACCTACACTTATTAACCCCTAATCTGCCGCCCCCAACGTCGCCACCACTATATTAAAGTTATTAACCCCTAAACCTAAGTCTAACCCTAAACCTAACACCCACTAACTTAAATATAATTTAAATAAATCTAAATAAATATTCCTATCATTACCTAAATTATTCCTATTTAAAACTAAATACTTACCTGTAAAATAAACCCTAAGCTAGCTACAATATAACTAATAGTTACATTGTAGCTAGCTTAGGATTTATTTTTATTTTACAGGCAAGTTTGTATTTATTTTAACTAGGTAGCATAGTTATTAAATAGTTATTAACTATTTAATAACTACCTAGCTAAAATAAATACAAATTTACCTGTAAAATAAAACCTAACCTTAGATACACTAACACCTAACACTACACTATAATTAAATAAATTAACTAAATTAAATACAATTGCCTAAATTAAATTAAATTAGCTAAAGTACAAAAAAAACAAACACTAAATTACAGAAAATAATAAACAAATTACAGATATTTAAACTAATTACAACTAATCTAATAGCCCTATTAAAATAAAAAAATCCCCCCCAAAATAAAAAAAAAACCTAGCCTAAACTAAACTACCAATAGCCCTTAAAAGGGCCTTTTGCGGGGCATTGCCCCAAAGTAATCAGCTCTTTTACCTGTAAAAAAAATACAAACAACCCCCCCAACAGTAAAACCCACCACCCAAACAACCAACCCCCCAAATAAAATACTATCTTAAAAAACCTAAGCTCCCCATTGCCCTGAAAAGGGCATTTGGATAGGCATTGCCCTTAAAAGGGCAGTTAGCTCTTTTGCCGCCCAAACCCTAATCTATAAAATAAAACCCACCCAATACACCCTTAAAAAAACCTAACACTAACCCTCTGAAGATCGACTTACCGGGAGACGTCTTCATCCAAGCCGGGCGAAGTGGTCCTCCAGACGGGCAGAAGTCTTCATCCAGACTAAATTCAATCCTATTGGCTGATCCAATCAGCCAATAGGATTGAGCTGGCATTCTATTGGCTGTTTTTCTACCTTAATTCCGATTGGCTGGTAGAATTCTATAAGCCAATCGGAATCTAAGGGACGCCATCTTGGATGACGTCACTTAAAGGTACCTTCATTCTGTTTTAGTCGTCGCCAGAAGAGGATGCTCCGCGTCGGATGTCTTGAAGATGGACCCGCTCCGCGCCGGATGGATGAAGATAGAAGATGCCATCTGGATGAAGACTTCTGCCTGTATGGAGGACCACTTCTGCCCGGCTTGGATGAAGACTTCTGCCCGTCTGGAGGACCACTTCGCCCGGCTTGGATGAAGACTTCTGCCCGTCTGGAGGACCACTTCGCCCGGCTTGGATGAAGACGTCTCCCGGTAAGTCGATCTTCAGGGGGTTAGTGTTAGGTTTTTTTAAGGGTGTATTGGGTGGGTTTTAATTTTTAGATTAGGGTTTGGGCGGCAAAAGAGATAACTGCCCTTTTAAGGGCAATACCCATCCAAATGCCCTTTTCAGGGCAATGGGGAGCTTAGTTTTTTTTAGATAGTATTTTATTTGGGGGGTTGGTTGTAAGGGTGGTGGGTTTTACTGTTGGGGGAGTTGTTTGTATTTTTTTTTACAGGTAAAAGAGCTGATTACTTTGGGGCAATGCCCCGCAAAAGGCCCTTTTAAGGGCTATTGGTAGTTTAGTTTAGGCTAGGGTTTTTTTTATTTTGGGGGGCTTTTTTATTTTCATAGAGCTCCTAGATTAGGTGTAATTAGTTTAAATATTTGATCATTTATTTTTTATTTTTTGTAACTTAGTTGTTAGTTTTTTGTAACTTTGTAATTTTTTTTTTTTTTTTTTAATAAATTTTTATTGAGGTACTTAAGTTAGGCATACAAACAGTATAAACACAAAGGGAATTGCCATTCAATACAAAAGGAAACATGTACAGTCCAGCATAGTTCCATAACGGTATAGTAAACATTCTGCACAACTCCCTAATGAAATAAAAAACAGTAGTAAATGGCAAAATTAAATACATAGCGCCTATTCATAAGGGGACCTTCCATAACAAATCTAATAGGTCACTCTTGGACCTTAAATAAGGAAATATGTCTAGTAGTAAGGAAAGGTATAATGGAATGGAGAGACCACTCTTGGATCTCACTATGCTAACCTCATATTTTATATTTCTAGCTGATAGTACGGGATACACCCTTATTTGTAGCCATTTTATTGTGCAAATCTATAATCCCCCAGAGAAGAAAAAAAAAAAAGAAAAGTAAAGGCCTCTCTTGGGCCTTAACCTTTAATATTAACTAATAGGGGAGCTTTATAAGGGGTATAAAATAATAGTGGAATACATAGGGCTGCTCTTGAACCCTTAAAACAATGATTGCACTCTTGAACCCTTGATAAGCATACATTTGTATTTATAGCTATACTATATGGAATCATAAGTAACTGTAAACTGCATGAGGCAATCAGGAACAATGTAGGAAGTAGAGACTAGCAACTAAAGGAGCTTAAAGGCCATACCATAACATATAAAGTGTATGAAGATGTTAATGAAAAGTACTGTTTGAGAGGGTCGTGATTAAAAATGGGGCTGGGGTCAGTTCTTCAGAGCCCAATCAGGTGGGGTAATCTATAGCAATTAATATTTTATAGTTGTAGAGGTGTATCATGCCCTTAGTATATATACCTGTGGTGCCCAAAATAGTAGAAGAATATTAACCACCAAGGGAGGCACACACACAATTGCCAATATGTAATCCACCTGCTTCAGACAGGGGATATGTTAGGTAACATAAGTATAGTGTTATCACAGAAGGTAAGAGCATTAACATTTGGCATAGGGTGAGAGTGATCAATAGGGATGTAGCTTAACTATTCTGGTGCAGTCCACATTCCAATTCTGTAATGTGACTAAGACATAAAGCGCTATTATTACTAGGTATATGTTACATCTGGACTATATGGACCCCATAGCAAACTAGTAGAGAATACTTTCACATATATGTACATTTGCATAATCAGGAGATGTTTGAGTGAGCTAATATTGAATAGTAGGTACATATTGAGCATTTAACAATCCTTATCATACGTATATATATATATATATATAGACTATTAGCTCATATGCTTTACTTCAAGCTTCTATCTAAGTAGCAAGCACACAACAAAGCTAATGAGGCCTGAGAAAGCAAACAATAGGGATATAAAAACACAAACAGCATATATATTGTATAGAGCCATACTAACTTTTAGCACTCCGAGTCCCATAATGAAATTAATAAAGCAGACTCTGAAAACACAGGAACAGATGGGCAATGTATTTATGTCTGGGACTTTAGACCTGTTGTGAGCGCTATACACGGGTGTTATCTGGCTCATTAAGGTGGAGTCGGCACTAGTTGACAAACAAAGGCATGCTATCCCAGAAACATTCCTTCTAGCCCCAGGCAGGGAAAGAGTTAATAAACAAATATTAAACCTCCATTCTAAGAGAATACCATAGTTCCACAGAGTGTCAGAGTAATAGCATTTATTACTAGGGCTACCGGTCTGTAAAATGTCCCATAGAGTCAGCACAATACCGTTTGGTATGTAAAGGCTATATGTATATATAACTTCCCGTACCCCAAACATTTATACCTTTTTATATTATATCGTGGGGGGGGGGGGGGAAGAGAGAAGGCAGCAGTAAAAACAATAAAAACAATAAAACAGTGTAAGAGTACAAACTACTATTTAGAGTTAAACCTAAAACTCCTTTGCCTTCTCTGAAAGATGCTTTAATATGGGAGTCCTTCAGCCAATCCCCTGTTTTTGCATAGTCCTGGAACCGATGAGGATTTCACCTGGCCTTTTTACCGCCCACCGAACAGGCCTTGACGAAAGTGGATCTCCCCCAAATAAAGTCACTGCCGCCCGGTAACCCTCTGATGGCTCTAAAGGCATTTCCAACTTGCCGCTTGAGCTCTGCCTAAGGGGAATCAACCCAGGATCAGGAAAAATGGCAGACTTGTCAGGTGGGGTCTTAATCACCAGCCCCCCCGCGATCGGCCGCTTCACGGAGGAGCCCATTGACAACACTCCCAGATCAAGCAACTTGTCCGGACAGACGCCCACAGCAAGGGAGGAGGCAATAACCGGAGTACCGGTCTGGCAGTGTAACATCGCCTCAGAGGAAGCCCGCTCCTGGGGTAAGGGCTCTGCGGGAGCTTGAGTATCCACTGGTCTTTTAGACTCTTCCTTAGCTTTCCCAGGTAGGTCTCTGGATTCCGAATGCCGATGTCCAGCATGTCTTGCCATCGTGTGCAGGGTGTCCCATTCAGCGGACCAAGCTTGTAATAAGCGCTCATGATGGTCCTCTAATAAGCAGATCACATCCTTCAGGAACAAGTTAGCACTAGATTCCATTAGTTCTATTGCAAACATGGATACGGTGAGAGAGTCGTTTGATCGCCCCTTTCACTAGTAGCAGGGTGCAAGTGTGTCTCTAAATAAGTCTGGTTGATGCACAAATAAAATGTAAGAGTAGTAAAAAAGGCAGTTAGAACTCAACTGCTATACCCCATATGCGGGGGGGGGGGTGCTGATTCCTTGTAGCGAGGCCGCCGCCCCAGGTTCCAGCGGTCCAGATCTGGGTCTAGCTTTCATAGAACTCTGCAAATGTGATGTCGTTGAAATCCCCAATGTGTGGGCTGTTGATATTTACCACTGTCTAAATTGCAGAATGGGCTCAATAACCGGCGGGTTAGGAACATCCAACTCAGAGCCACAGATATTGCGACCTAACATGGCCGCTGCCTAGACACGCCCCAACTTTGTAATTTTTAATAGTAGATTTAAATTCTTTTCTTATTTTAATAGGGCTATTAGATTAGGTGTAATTAGTTTAAATTTTTGTAATTTGTTTATTATTTTCAGTAATTTAGTGGGGTTTTTTTGTACTTTAGCTAATTTAATTTAGGTAATTGTATTTAATTTAGTTAATTTATTTAATTATAGTGTAGTGTTAGGTGTTAGTGTAACTTAGGTTAGGTTTTATTTTACAGGTAAATTTGTTTATCCCCTAATCCGCTGCTCCCGGACCCCGCTGCAACCTATATTAAATTTATTAACCCCTAATCTGCCCCCCCCCTACACCGTCGCCACCTATAATAAATGTATTAACCCCTATCCTGCCCCCCCTACACCGCCGCCACTGTAATAAAATTATTAACCCCTAAACCTAAGTCTAACACTAACCCTAAAACCCCCCTAACTTAAATATTAATTAAATAAATCTAAATACTATTTCTCTTGTTAAATAAATTATTCCTATTTAAAACTAAATACTTACCTTTAAAATAAACACTAATATAGCTACAATATAAATAATAATTATATTGTAGCTATCTTAGGATTTATTTTTATTTTACAGGCATCTTTCAATTTATTTTAACTAGGTAAAATAGCTATTAGTTATTAACTATTTAATAGCTACCTAGCTAAAATAAAGAGAAATTTACCTGTAAAATAAAAACTAACCTAAGTTTCAATTACACCTAACACTACACTATACTTAAATAAATTATTCCTATTTAAAACTAAATACCTGTAAAATAAACCCATACGGCTAGATTTAGAGTTCTGCGGCCAAAGGGGTGTGTTAGCTACGCGTGCTTTTTTCCCCCCGCACCTTTTAAATACCGCTGGTATTTAGAGTTCACAGAATGGCTGCGTTTTCAGTGCGTTAGGCTCCAAAAAGGGAGCGTAGAGCATAATTTAACGCCACTGCAACTCTCGATACCAGCGGTGCTTACGGACGCGGCCAGCTTTAAAAACGTACTCGTGCACGATTCCCCCATAGAAAACAATGGGGCTGTTTGAGCTGAAAAAAAACCTAACACCTGCAAAAAAGCAGCGTTCAGCTCTTAACGCAGCCCCATTGTTTTCTATGGGGAAACACTTCCTACGTCTGCACCTAACACTCTAACATGAACCTAGAGTCTAAACACCCCTAACCTTACACTTATTAACCCCTAATCTGCCGCCCCCGCTATCGCTGACACCTGCATATTATTATTAACCCCTAATCTGCCGCTCCGTATACTACCGCAACATACATTATAGTTATGTACCCCTAATCTGCTGCGCCTAACACCGCCGACCCCTATATTATATTTATTAACCCCTAATCTGCCCCCCACAACGTCGCCGCAAGCTACCTACAATAATTAACCCCTAATCTGCCGATCGGAGCTCACCGCTACTATAATAAATGTATTAACCCCTAAAGCTAAGTCTAACCCTAACACTAACACCCCCCTAAGTTAAATATAATTTTTATCTAACGAAATAAATTAACTCTTATTAAATAAATTATTCCTATTTAAAGCTAAATACTTACCTGTAAAATAAACCCTAATATAGCTACAATATAAATTATAATTATATTGTAGCTATTTTAGGATTAATATTTATTTTACAGGCAACTTTGTATTTATTTTAACCAGGTACAATAGCTATTAAATAGTTAATAAGAGTGACGTCCATCCTCCGGCTGAAGTCTTGATCCAAGCGGGCAGAAGAGGACATCCGGACCGGCAAACATCTTCTTCCAAGCCGCATCTTCTATGTTCTTCAATCCGATGACGACCGGCTGATCTTCAAGACCTCCAGCACGGATCCATCCATCTTCACCGATGACTTCCCGACGAATGACGGTTCCTTTAAGGGACGTCATCCAAGATGGCGTCCCTCGAATTCCGATTGGAATCAGCCAATCAGAATCAAGTTCAATCCGATTGGCTGATCCAATCAGCCAATCAGATTGAGCTCGCATTCTATTGGCTGTTCCGATCAGCCAATAGAATGCGAGCTCAATCTGATTGGATCAGCCAATCGGATTGAACTTGATTCTGATTGGCTGATTCCATCAGCCAATCAGAATTTTCCTACCTTAATTCAGATTGGCTGATAGAATCCTATCAGCCAATCGGAATTCGAGGGACGCCATCTTGGATGACATCCCTTAAAGGAACCGTCATTCGTCGGGAAGTCGTCGGTGAAGATGGATCCGCGCTGGAGGTCTTGAAGATCAGCCGGTCGTCATCGGATTGAAGAACATAGAAGATGCGGCTTGGAAGAAGATGTTTGCCGGTCCGGATGTCCTCTTCTGCCCGCTTGGATCAAGACTTCAGCCGGAGGATGGACGTCACTCTTATTAACTATTTAATAGCTATTGTACCTGGTTTAGGATTAGGGGTTAAACAATTTATTTAGTTGCGGCGAGGTCCGGGATCCGCAGGATAGGGGTTAATAACTTTATTATAGGTGGCGACGGTATAGGGGGGGCAGGATAGGGGTTAATAACTTTATTATAGGTGGTGACGGTATGGGGGGGCAGGATAGGGGTTAATAGGTATAATGTAGGTGGCGGCGGGGTCTGGGAGCGGCGGTTTAGGGGTTAATAAATATATTATAGTTGCGGCGGGGACCGGGAGCGGCGGTTTAGGGGTTAATATATTTAGTATAGCTTGCGGTGGGCTCCGGGAGCGGCGGTTTAGGGGGTAAACACTTTATTTAGTTGCGGCGGTGTAGGGGGGACAGATTAGGGGTGTTTAGACTCGGGGTACATGTTAGGGTGTTAGGTGTAGACAGCTCCCATAGGAATCAATGGGATGTCGGGCAGCAGCGAACATGAACTTTCGCTATGGTCAGACTCCCATTGATTCCTATGGGATCCGCCGCCTCCAGGGCGGCGGGTTGAAAACCAGGTACGCTGGGCCGGAAAAGTGCCGAGCGTACCTGCTAGTTTTTTGATAACTAGCAAAAGTAGTCAGATTGTGCCGCACTTGTGTGCGGAACATCTGGAGTGACGTAAGAATCGATCTGTGTCTGTCTGAGTCCAGCGGATCGAAGCTTACGTCACAAAATTCTACTTTTGCCGGTGTAAAGGGATTGATAACTTAGGCGAATCAGCCTCGCCACAAATACGCTGCGGAATTCCAGCGTATTTGAGGTTGACAGCTTGATAACTAGGCCTCATTGTGACAAATCACTTTTGAATCATTTGCTGACTAGTGGCACTTTCGATTATAGAGGCCTAAGAAACAGGTTATCCATACTATACTCTCTATCCCTCTGAATCTCTCATAACCTAAAATAATATGCAAATACAAAAGCAACAAGCCAGTTCAGATGTAAGAATTAACTTTATGCCGTTTGTTTAAAAAGAATTCACTTTATAATGTAATGACCTATAAGATGCTGAATTATGCTTACTATTGAATAAATGTAATGCCTTTCTTAAGCCCTTTTCTTATTTATTTTGGCGTGCTAACTCTGCTAGAAGTAAGGTTTTGGTTAATACACACAAAAAGCCGAACTTCGCAATCGTGTATTCCCCCATAGAAGTCAATGGAGCAAAAAAAAAAGACGGGGAAAAAAACACCCTACTTACGCGTAAACTCTATCACATAGGGGCCAAATACCCATTTCCGCGTGAGCCTTCAGGTTAAGAAGACCGCTGCTCCTTAACTCGTCCACTGCCTCTGAGGCAGTGGACATCAATCAGCCCGATCGCATACGATCGGGTTGATTGACACCCCCTGCAAGCGGCCGCAAATATGCAGGGGGCGGCATTGCACAAGCAGTTCAACAGAACTGTTTGTGCAATGTTAAATGCAGACAGCGTATACTGTCGGCATTTAGCGATATCTGGTGGACATGATACGCTTCAGCGTCAGACATTGATAAATCGGCCCCATATTCTCAAGTGCTCTAAACAAACATGAAAATATGAATATTCCAATGTTCTTCACATAATACAATATTTTCAAAAATACATATTTCTACATATGTCTGATGGTATTTTGGTACAATATAGATAAATATAGATATATATACAGGAATATCTATTTAAAAATATATACAACATATTCTGGTATGCGCAGAACATTGAAATGACAAAAATTTACAGTAAATACATAGTCAAAACCTTTATTAAAAAATAAATATTGCATAAATATGCTTTTTAATGTTTTCATCTACTTACCTGTATATATATATATATATATATATATATATATATATATTATATATATATATATACAATATATATATATATATATATATATATTATATATATATATACAATATATATATATATACAGTATATATATATATATATATATGTCTGTAAATACATATATACACATATAAATACATATGTATACACAAACATATATATAACATAATTTATGTAAGAACTTACCTGATAAATTAATTTCTTTCAAATTGGCAAGAGTCCATGAGCTAGTGACATATGGGATATACAATCCTACCAGGAGGGGCAAAGTTTCCCAAACCTCAAAATGCCTATAAATACACCCCTCACCACACCCACAATTCAGTTTAACGAATAGCCAAGAAGTGGGGTGATAAAGAAAGGAGTAAAAAGCATCCACAAAGGAATTTGGAAATAATTGTGCTTTATACTAAAAAAAAATCATAACCACCATAAAAAGGGGTGGGCCTCATGGACTCTTGCCAATATGAAAGAAATGACTTTATCAGGTAAGTTCTTACATAAATTATGTTTTCTTTCATGTAATTGGCAAGAGTCCATGAGCTAGTGACGTATGGGATAGCAATACCCAAGATGTGGAACTCCACGCAAGAGTCACTAGAGAGGGAGGGACAAAATAAAAACAGCCATTTCGCTGAAAAAAATAATCCACAACCCAAATATAAATTCATTCTCAAAAATAAAAGGAACAACTTAAATCATCAGCAGAAGAATCAAACTGAAACAGCTGCCTGAGAACTTTCCTACCAAAAACTGCTTCCGAAGAAGCAAAAACATCAAAATGGTATAATTTAGTAAATGTATGCAAAGAAGACCAAGTTGCTGCTTTGTAAATCTGATCAACTGTAGCTTCATTCTTAAAAGCCCATGAAGTGGAGACTGATCTATTAGAATGTAATTCTCTGAGGCATGGTTTTACCCGACTCCAAATAAGCTTGAGGAATCAAAAGCTTTAAGCCTTCTGACCTTTCCTGGAACCAGAAAAGATAAAAAATAGACTAGAAGTCTTCCTGAAATCTTTAGTAGCTTCAACATAATATTTCAGAGCTCTCACCACATCCAAAGAATGTAAAGATCTCTCCAAAGAATTCTTAGGATTAGGACACAAAGAAGGGACAACAATTTCTCTATTAATGTTGTTAGAATTCAAAACCTTAGGTAAGACTTTAAAAGTCCGCAAAACTGCCTTATCCTGGTGAAAAATCAGAAAAGGAGATTCACAAGAGAGAGCAGATAATTCAGAAACTCTTCTAGCAGAAGAGATGGCCAAAAGGAACAACAGTAGTTTAATGTCCAAAGAATGCATAGGCTCAAATGGAGGAGCCTGTAAAGCCTTCAAAACCAAATTAAGACTCCAAGGAGGAGAGATTGATTTAATGACAGGCTTGATACGAACCAAAGCCTGTACAAAACAGTGAATACCAGGAAGTTTAGCAATTTTTCTGTGGAATAAAACAGAAACAGCAGAGATTTGTCCATTCAAGGAACTTGCAGACAAACCTTTATCCAAACCATCCTGAAGAAACTGTAAAATTCTAGAAATTTTAAAAGAATGCCAAGAGAATTTATGAGAACACCCTGAAATGTAAGTCTTCCAAACTCGATAATAAATCTTTCTAGAAACAGATTTACGAGCCTGCAACATAGTATTAATCACTGAATCAGAGAAACCTCTATGACTAAGCACTAAGCGTTCAATTTCCATACCTTCAAATTTAATGATTTGAGATCCTGATGGAAAAACGGACCTTGAGATAGAAGGTCTGGCCTTAATGGAAGTGGCCAAGGTTGGCAACTGGACATACGAACAAGATACTCATACCAAAACCTGTGAGACCATGCTGGAGCCACCAGCAGCACAAACGATTGCTCCATGATGATTTTGGAGATCACTCTTGGAAGAAGAACTAGAGGAGGGAAAATATAAGCCGGTTGATAACACCAAGGAATTGTCAACGCATCCACTGCTTCCGCCTGAGGATCCCTAGACCTGAACAGGTACCTGGGAAGTTTTTTTTTGTTTAGATGAGATGCCATCAGATCTATTTCTGGAAGCCCCCACATCTGAACAATTCGAGAAAACATATCTGGGTGGAGAGACCATTCTCCCGGATGTAAAGTCTGACGACTGAGATAATCCGCTTCCAAATTGTCTATACCTGGGATATGAACCACATAAATTAGACAGGAGCTGGATTCCACCCAAACAAGTATCCAAGATACTTCTTTCATAGCTTGAGGACTGAGTCCCACCCTGATGATTGACATATGCCACAGTTGTGATATTGTCTGTCTGAAAACAAATGAACGGTTCTCTCTTCAACAGAGGCCAAAACTGAAGAGCCCTGAGAATTGCACGGAGGGCTCTTCAGTTTGCTAATCTCGCCTCTTGAAATTTCCAAACCCCTTGTGCTGTCAGAGATCCATAAACAGCTACCCAACCTGAAAGACTCACATCTGTTGTGATCACAGTCCAGTTTGGATGAACGAAAGAGGCCCCTAGAATTATACAATGGTGATCTAACCACCAAGTCAGAGAAAGTCGAACATTGGGATTTAACAATATTAACTGTGATATCCTTGTATAATCCCTGCACCATTGGTTCAGCATACAAAGCTGGAGAGGTCTCATATGAAAACAAGCAAAGGGGATCGCGTCCGATGCTGCAGTCATGAAACCTAAAACTTACATGCACATAGCTACTGAAGGTAATGACTGAGACTGAAGGTTTCCGACAGGCTGCAACCAATTTCAAACGTCTCTTGTATGTTAGAGACAAAGTCATGGACACTGAATCTATCTGGAAACCTAAAAAGGTTACCTTTGTTTGAGGAATCAAATAACTTTTTGGTAAATTGATCCTCCAACCATGTCTTTGAAGAAACAACACTAGTTGATTTGTTTGAGATTCTGCAGAATGTAAAGACTGAGCGAGTACCAAGATATCGTCCAAATAAGGAAACACCGCAACACCCTGCTCTCTGATTACAGAGATTAGGGCACAGAGAACCATTGAAAAGATTCTTGGAGCTGTTGCTAGGCCAAAATGAAGAGCAACAAATTGGTAATGCTTGTCTAGAAAAGAGAATCTCAGGAACTGATAGTGATCCGGATGAATCGGAATATGAAGATATGCATCCTGTAAGTCTATTGTAGACATATAATGCCCTTGCTGAACAAAAGGCAGAATAGTCCTTATAGTCACCATTTTGAAAGTTGGTACTCTTACATATCGATTCAAAATCTTTAGATCCAGATCTGGTCTGAATGAATTTTCTTTCTTTGGGACAATGAATAGATTTGAATAAAACCCCAGACCCTGTTCCTGAAACGGAACTGGCATGATTACCCCTGATAACTCCAGGTCTGAAACACACTTCAGGAAAGCCTGAGCCTTTACTGGGTTTGCTGGAATTCATGACAGAAAAAATCTTTTCACAGGCGGTCTTACTTTGAATCCTATTCTGTACCCCTGAGAGACAATACTCTGAATCCAATGATTTTGGACCGAATTGATCCAAACATCTTTGAAAAATGTTAATCTGCCCCCTACCAGCTGAGCTGGAATGAGGGCCGCACCTTCATGCAGACTTGGGGGCTGGTTTTGACCTCTTAAATGGCTTGGAATTATTCCAATTTGAAGAAGGCTTCCAATTGGAAACAGATTCCTTTGGGGAAGGATTAGGTTTCTGTTCCTTATTTTGTCGAAAGGAATGAAAACGGTTAGAAGCTTTAGATTTACCCTTGAATTATTGAATCCAACTGAGAACCAAATAATTTATTACCTTGGAAAGAAAGAGATAGCAATCTGGACTTAGAAGTCATATCAGAATTCCAAGATTTGAGCTACAAAGCTCTTCTAGCTAAAATAGCTAAAGACATATATTTAACATCAATTTTGATAATATCACAAATGGCATCACAAATGAAATTATTAGCATGTTGAATCAACTTAACAATGCTAGACAAATCATGATCTGATACTTGTTGCGCTAAAGTTTCCAACCAAAAAATTGAAGCAGCTGCAACATCAGCCAAAGAAATTGCAGGCCTAAGAAGATGACCTGAATATAAATAAGCCTTCCTTAGATAAGATTCAAGTTTCCTATCTAAAGGATCTTTAAAATAAGTACTATCTTCCGTAGGAATAGTAGTACGTTTAGCAAGAGTAGAGATAGCCCCATCAACTTTGGGGATTTTTTCCCAAAACTCCAATCTAACTGCTGGCAAAGGATACAATTTTTTAAACCTTGAAGAAGGAATAAAAGAAGTACCAGGCCTATTCCATTCTTTAGAAATCATATCAGAAATAGCATCAGGAACTGGAAAAACCTCTGGAATAACCACAGGAGGTTTATAAACAGAATTTAAACGTTTACTAGTTTTAATATCAAGAGGACTAGTTTTCTCCGTATCTAATGTAATCAACACTTCTTTTAATAAAGAACGAATATACTCCATTTTAAATAAATAAGATGATTTGTCAGTGTCAATATCTGAGTCAAGATCTTCTGAATCAGATAGATCCTCATCAGAGAAGGATAAATCAGTATGTTGCCGGTCATTTGAAATTTCATCAACTCTATGAGAAGTTTTAAAAGGCCTTTTACGTCTATTAGAAGGCGGAATGGCAGACAAAGCCTTCTGAATAGAATAGACTCCGAAAATGATGAATTTGCGTCAACAAACGTAACTTCGCGTCAAAAAAATCTTGCGCCAAGAATGATGCAATAAACTTTGGCATTTTGCGCCCTCGCGAGCCTAAAAAGACAGTCAATTTGAAAAAGAGACTATAACCCAGGTAAGAAATACATTTTCATAAAAAAGCATTTCCCAGATATGAAACTGACAGTCTGCAAAAGGAAATATAGTGAACCTGAATCATGGCAAATAAAAGTGCAATACATATATTTAGAACTTTATATAAATACATAAAGTGCCAAACCATAGCTGAGAGTGTCTTAAGTAATGAAAACATACTTACCAAAAGACACCCATCCACATATAGCAGATAGCCAAACCAGTACCGAAACGGTTATCAGTAGAGGTAATGGAATATGAGAGTATATCGTCGATCTGAAAAGGGAGGTAGGAGATGAATCTCTACAACCGATAACAGAGAACCTATGAAATAGTTCCCCGTGAGGAAAACCATTGCATTCAATAGGTGATACTCCCTTCACATCCCTCTGACATTCACTGTACTCTGAGAGGAATCGGGCTTCAAAAATGCTGAGAAGGGCATATCAACGTAGAAATCTTAGCACAAACTTACTTCACCACCTCCATAGGAGGCAAAGTTTGTAAAACTGAATTGTGGGTGTGGTGAGGGGTGTATTTATAGGCATTTTGAGGTTTGGGAAACTTTGCCCCTCCTGGTATGATTGTATATCCCATACGTCACTAGCTCATGGACTCTTGCCAATTACATGAAAGAAATATGTATATATATATATATATATATATTTATACATACATACATATACATTTTTAAAGATGTACTGTATATGTATGTATCTCTATGTTAAAGCCCTTTGCCTGCCTTATTTTTTCTAACACCTGAGATCTCATATCTTTGAGCCTTTATAACTTTTGTGTGCAACATTTTTGTGAATAATTTTTATTATGAGCATAACTATACTCTGTAATGTATTTTTGGTGTGTTTTTTGCAACTTTTATGTTTTGCAAAACAGTTAACCAGAGCTCTGAAGTCACCGTAATCATTCTAGCGTAAATCATGATTGCGCTCAAGCAATCGCGTTTACTTTAAACTTGTAATACCAGCTGTAAGCCTGATGAGCGCATTCCCCTGCAATTAACCCCTAATTGCTCAGGAGCAGCCGCAAACACTTGAAATCTGCCCCTTCTTGTGTAAACATAACATTTGTACTACAATGCTTAAAGGGATGCTAATGTCAAAATTAAACTTACATGATTCAGATAAAACATGCCACTTTTTAACAACTTACATTTTTTTTTCTATTTTATTTGCTCAGTTCTCTTGGAATCTATTGTTGAAAAGCATACATAGGTAGGCTTAGTAACAGCAGTGCACTACAGGGAGCTAACTGCTTATTGATGGCTGCACATATATAGATGTTGTCATTGGCTCACCTTATGTGCTCAACTAGCTACCAGTAGTCCATTGCTGCTCTTTCAACAAAGGACACTAAGAGAACAGGCCTATTTCTCTCTCCCACCCCCACTGGGTTTTGATTTCTGCTGCTGCCTCTTTCTTACCTAGGCCTAGATTACAAGTGGGGTGCAAAAATATTAGCGCTGAGCACTAATAGTGTTCCTATTCTTGTGCTAAAATTATAAGCTGAAAGTAAAATGTTTGCGCATGAGAAAAAGACTCCGGTGTTCTGACATCTGAAGGTTATATAGCGACTTCTGTAAGGAGCGCTACAAAAGCATCTTCAGTCTTTCGTTTGTGCGCTAACCAGAAGGTGCGCTAGGATAACTGTGCCAAAGCTAAAGGTGCGTTAAGATTTTCTTTATATATGTGTGTGTGTGTGTGTGAGAATATACTGTATATTGATATAGATATTGTATAAAGATAGATGTCAAGGTGTTTGAAAGTGAAGTGCTCAAATATGTGTATATATATATATATATATATTTATATGTGTGTGTGTGTAGGTAGAAACCCCTTTATTGAAACTGTTTGGAACTGGAAAAAAAGTTTGGATTTTGGAATATTTGCATCTGTAAAATCGTTTGGAGAGGGAATAAAACTAAGTGTAAACAACAATATCTTGTCACTGAGGCAATATTTACATGTCATAATACATCTTATAAATACAACCTAAAGGTAGATTCTTTCATACAGGTGGTAATAGTCCACAATCCTTTACTTCTGGGAAAATACTCTTCTCTACCATAAAAAGGAGGCAAAGATTCCCAAACCCCAAGAGCCTATAAAACTCCTTCCATCTCACACATACATCAGTCTTCACTTTGCCTCCACTGGAGGTGGTTGAAGAATAAAGATGTGCATTTCATTCTTCAGAGAAAGGGTTTTTCAGTGTATACTGAGGCCCGGTTTCCCCTCAGAGTACGTTTGTCAGAGGGATGTATATGGGGTATGGTTTGTGATTCTTTTTTCACCTCATGGGAAATTTATCATAAACCTTCCATAATTGATCTTTTGCCGACCTTTATGGCTCTACAATATAATCCTATTCCATAATCTCTGCTGATATGTTGGTTTGACTGTCTGCTGTTTATTTGCTGGTGGACGAATGTCTTTTTGGTAAGTATCATTTATTAACATTTTAGACACTCTATATCTATGTTATTGGCACTCATGTTTGTTATATATATTTGCTAATATATATGGCCCTGGGACAGAATCCTTTACATTATTCCCCTTACTGTTTGCGCGCACCGGCTCTTTTGGTGCACTCAGTGTTTCGGATTTTTGCTTTTGGGTGAACCCGTGTTGGGAATTAGTGCACATACATCCTTGGCTATGAGCATATCAAATTTTGGCACGTTAAATCCTTTATAGTGGTAAGATTTTTTGTGTGCATGTTTCCTCATTCCGATGAGCATTATCTGTATGTCGATTATGATGTTAATTTCTCCTGCTTTATTTTACCGTTAGGCTTAGAGGCCCATTTATCAAGCTCCGAATGGAGCTTGAGGGCCCGTGTTTTTGGCGAGTCTTCAGAGTCGCCAGAAACAGCAGTTATGAAGCAGAGATCTAAAGACCACTGCTTCATAACCCTTTGGAAGACAGTACTTCTTTTAAGGATTAGAGATAGAAAGGTCTTTTTACAAGCAAGCTATTTACTTAGGCCATCCATTTCCATAACTGATGTGGCTGCTGCTTTAACTTTCTGGCTATCCAGTCTTTCAGAACAGTGTTCTGGAGACCCTGTCAGTGAAAATATTTTGGGTTTACTTAAAAATGCAAATTCTTTTTTTTTGTGGTGTTATATTTATGAAGATTAATATCAAATGCATGTCTTTGTCAGTCCTTGCTAGAAGGGCCCTATGGCTTAAATCATGGTCGGCTAACAGGGAGTCAAAATCCAGATTATCCTCTCTGTCTTTTCAAGGAAATAAATTGTTTGGTTCTTATTTAGATTCTATCATATCTACTGTTACTGGAGTTAAAGGAGCTTTACCTCTTTAGGAAAAAAAGTCTAAAGGGAAATCTAAAGATTCTAATTGTTTTTGTTCCTTTCGTCAGAATAAGGAACAAAAGGTTAAGGACTAATCTGCTCAGAAGTAAGGCACCTCTTGCACAGTCTGGAGGCCTAATGCTAACTGGAACATGTCAAAGCAGGCCAAGAAATCCATCCCTACTACCAAAACTGCACGAAAGTGCGGCCCCTGATCCAGGGATTCTGATATGGGGCAGGTTAAGCCTCTATCAGGAGGCTTGGTTTCAGTCTATTACAGATCCCTGGGGTCTTAAATATAGTTTCTCAGGTGTATCGAATAGGATTCAGAATACAGCCTCCCAGAGGAAGGTTTTTATGTCCAATGTTCCAAGGAAGATACGTTCAGACCAGTCCTGGATTTGAAAGCTCTGAACAAGTTTGTAAGGATTCTATCTTTCAAGATAGAACCTATTTGGACTATTCTGCCTTTTGTTCAGCAATGTCAGTTTATGTCGACAATAGATTTAAAGGATGCTTACCTACATTATCCAATTCACAGGGAAGATTACCAGTTTCTGAGGTTTACCTTTCTGGACAAGCATTTTCAATTTGTTGCTCTACCATTTGATCTGCCTACAAATACAACAATATTTACAAATGTTCTGGGTGCCCTTTTGTCTGTGATCAGGACTCAGGGTATGGCAGTGTTTCCATACCTGGACGACATCCTGGTTAAAGCTCTGTCTTTTCCTTTAGCAGAATCTGACACCAACCGACTCTTGTTGTGTCTTCGAAATCATGGTTGGAGGTTCAATTTTCAAAAAAGTTCTTTGGTTTCCCAAAACAAAAGTAATTTTTTGTAGTTTTCAAATAGATTCAGTCTCCATGAGTCTCTCTCTTACAGAGCAGAGAATGTTAAAATTGGTGTCAGCTTGTCTGAACCTTCAGTCTCTCTCTTTTCCCTCAGTTGCTCTTTGTATGGAAGTCCTAGGTCTCATGATTGCAGCTTCAGATGCAATTCCGTTCCATTTTTTGGATATCAGTACAAGTCATTCTCTAACTTGGTGGCTGGATCATATGTTTATTATTCAGGGGTCTTCTTTTGCTCATCCTACCTGGACTGTGATCACTACAGATGCAAGTCTCTCAGGTTGGGGAGCTGATTGGGGTCTTTGACAGCACAGGGAGTTTGAGGGCAAATATCTCTTTCATGGAAACAATATTTTGCTCTCAACTTGTAATCTGGCCCTTTATTTTTAAAAAATATTATTCCAAAATCTAAAATTATTGTGAAAGCCAGACTTTTTAATTGCCAGATTTGGGGAATTATACCTGTACTAGAAATATACCTTCACTCTTATTGTATTCTTCTCCTTCTTTTTTTCCCCCCACAAATGGATTTGTGGCTCCCCTCGCCTCTAGGCAGCTATGTTTGTCTTTATGTTCTGTGTTTCATTGTTCTGTCACTTTTGGCATCTTCTGTCCCACGATGACATCACCTATTGCCCTGTTATCTTTTTTTTTTTTTTTTTTTTTTTTTTAATAATATTTTTTATTGAGGGTAATAAAATATACAACATACAGGTTACTCAATGAAAAAGATACATATACAGTGACCACCATACTCGCCTCTAGGCGTAATAAACCAGTTAGGGAGCAACCTCTCAGCTACCCTCTATTTTTGTCCCCTCCAGGACTGCTCAGGCCACTTTTGGACCCTCAAATACACAACATATTAACTGAGGGGTTTTGCACTCTATAGACCACTTTTGGGCCTATATTTATCAATTGCTTAGAATACACAAACATGTTGGTGAGTGAGGGGGGGCGGTGCAGAAAAGATATTACTGAATCATTACCACACTGAATAAAGCGGCGGTGCATTATGCTAAGGCTCAGAGAGGGCAAGGGGGAAGACACCTTCTCTAAAAAAGTGAGTTAGAGTTCAGAATAAAGGACAACATATATATAACTAGGTAAATAACAGAAGAGTTCACACTCGTTACATTAAGATGCACATAATTCTCAAGTCCATAAGTCAGTTAAAGCATTAAGAGGAAGTTTGCTAATTAGTGATCTCATAGTAGCTGAACATATCACCAAAGCTTTGTAACATGCATGACAATCATCCTCAAGAAGATATAAATACCTCAGGCTGCTCCATGGATAAACAACATTAGCACAGCAATAATTAAACCTCTAAACAATAACAAATATCAGGGATAAAGGTAATACACATTGTTAGGCACTTAAGCAGTTACACAATTATCATTAGATCTCTACTTGCCCTAGACATACCATATAAAGCAGAGGGGATCGGTCACGCAGACTGAGGGGAAAGCTTAAATTCTGCTGCAATAGGCAGCTCCTCATGGTTTGAGTCAGATAGATTCGATTGCATCGGAGGACCCCTACTGCTATCTCTCTATCAAAAGTGTGAGCGTGTTATAGTACATATATATGGAAAACAAATATACACCTACAAGCAATTCTCTTTCAACCATACAGTGGGATTAGTGCTAAAACCTAACAGACATTTAATATTGAGCTGTGGGGAATTTACGCTTGTGTGCCCTGCAATACAATTCTATTTCCCCTCCTATATTTAATGTCTAAAACCAGGACCCACCTCATTAGCAGTGTAAGATAACGATTAGACATTGCCGTCTAGTAACAAACCGATATTAGATTCTTCATTGAATGCATAGTGCCTGGAAAATATGGAGCTATTCAGTAATCCTAACAGACATTTATGGTGCATTAACATTATATGGCTATGTACATATGCCCAATTGTTTAAGGTAAAAGCAAAAAGTGAGGTGCTGTCCTGAAAAAACATCATACAATAATAAAAAATGGCAACTGGTGCTGAATATATAGCTGTGTATACAGATTACAAGTGCAAGTACTGGAGTGTTACAAAGCATAAGTGTGTCAACAATTTATAAATCTATTCATATGTAGGACCCTACTAAGCAGTACCCATCCTGTTATTTATAATGAATATGCTTTAACAATTAGCATGGGGTAAATAGTTAACAGGAGGATAAACTACAAAAACAACAGTAGGGTGCGTTGGTAGGTAGGTAACCCCCACCCGGGTATTAGACACCATATCTTCATGCATCGGGTGGGATAGGTACCTACAGTAGAGAGGGTGTGTCAGAAGGTCTATGCATGGTCTCCAGAATAAAGTCTCAGGCACAAGTGCCTTCATGAAGCAGGAGAGGGAAAAATAAGGAGTCACTGTGTATAACATACAGGGGTGTAATAAGTTGACCAGAGTAGTTGTGCATAGCCCCATATAAGGCAAGGAGAGTCACCCTACACCAATTCTCTCATAAGTACCACTCTGTTGAGGTATGTTCTCACAGCCGTCCCTGTGATCCTGGATAGCCCGGACACATAGTGACTCAGGGGAGAAAGTACTCTGCAGAGCACCAGAACATTGCAAGGCATGGGACCCACTGACAAGATAGTTTGCCGCCGCGGCTGCGGCTCTCTG